>NC_139959.1:15304712-15332212 GCF_963454915.1 Gymnoscopelus microlampas | reverse complement strand
TGGGGTGTTCACAAAAGCCAGAGAGTAGCCGTTAAAATGACCCCAAACATATTTGAAAGTGAAATATCCCTTCAAACCCAATGCATGTACAGTATACTTTGTCGTAAGAGGTCACTGACTGAACAACAAAAACGTGATGAAGCAAAATAGGCTGTTAAAAGCCTCACATTATTCTGTACGTGAATGGAACACAGTAACTATATCTTGTCTTAATCATATGCATAGACCTGTGGCTCTTTTGTAATCCAATCTAGTTTTGGCTTCGACACTGACAAGGTTATGAGGTTTGATCCTTGTGCTAACAAGTAAGAATGAGAGCTGTGCTGTGCCAGTAAACCATTCTGGAAGACTCCTTAGTACATAACAGCGTCCATGAAATGTCAGTCAGGGTTATAGGGTTAGGGGGAGAGAGAGTATGCTTAGGTTTACTTGTAGGGTTAAGGATAGAAATGTTGTGGTGAGGGTTAGCGTTAGATTGTGGTTAGCTTTAGGGTTAGTTGTGGTTGTGATTATGGCTATGGAGAGTTAGGGTTAGCCGGGGCCAGCCAGTTAACCACTTGAACCCCAGCCCAGCATCCATATTCTGAGGGGAACATTAGCCAAAATATCCACGCTAAATATCTACAAGAGGGTTGTGGATTGGATATTCTTGCGAAGAGATATGGTGTAGAAGGGAAAAAGCTCTCCGAGACTCAGAGTCATCTCGGGTCCAGTTTGTCTAGAGCAGGGTTTCTCAAAGTGGGTGCTGTGGCACCGTAGGTTGCCGTGACGCCCTACGGTGGTCCAGGGGTGCCACAGTCCAGGGGTGGCACAGAATACTTTGTTATTTGGAATTTGGAATTTATTTATATCACTTCAGTTTAATCACCCTCTATACTTAGTGAAACCGGACAGAATTGCATTTTACTTGATGTGTTCTTTTCAATCTGCACCAAATCACTTTGCCAAAAACAGCCGATCTACAAGCTTTGACGCGTTGTGAGCTTGTAGATTGGCTGTTTTTGGTGACAACATGACATGTTTTGAGCTTGTAGATCGGCTGTTTTTGGTGAATTTCCCCCCCACATCAGAGTCACATATTTACGTGCTGTAATATGACATAAGGTTCTCAAAATTAACAATGTATTTCAGGGGTGCCGTGGATGAAACGGTTAATTTCAAGTGTGCCCTGAGCCAAAAGAGTTTGAGAATAACTGGCCTAGAGAGGGTAGGGGGATGAAACCCTGGACTGATTTTGTACATGGTAAAAACAATTCAGGATATTAGTGAGCAAACTATGGGTTTTCTCACTAATGTCACTGCGTGCGTGCGTGTTTTGTAATCAACGGTTGGCGGCTCTGGGACTGATGCCCTCTGCTCTCCGTTCTTTGTCACCACACTTTGTCTCCTTCCCCGCTCTCTCCTGTACCACTCCTCTCCTCCCATTTCATCCGTCTCTGCCTGTCACCTCCTCCCACCACCAGACGACCTGTCTGGGACTCTGTGACACAGTCTGGGTCACTTCCTCTGCTGGTGCGTGACTTGAACTAGCGTGGTACCAAAAATATGGAGCCATTAAGACCCTCACATACAACTACACATGTATGTCACGGATGTGCTGTTCTCTCATACCTCACACCTCCTTCCACTTGCCTTGTGCACATTTCTGAAATAGAAGTGTGCGTGCGTGCCTGGGGAATCTGGGGACACATATATGACTGATGTATGCATGACTTATGTATGTATTATACATAATGCAAGTGTGGTGCTGTAACAAGAATATCAAAGGTTCAAACCCTGTAAAGCATCCTTGAATAAGAACAACCCCAGCACGTTGAGCAGGCTATGTGAAACTGAGAGGTTGTGAGGAGAACAATTCCGCAGTTACAATGTGAGTAACATGGCAACTGAGGAGCTCTGAAAGATTTCCCAAGAATTCATTATCTAAGCTTGGCACACTTTTCAGTGTGTGTGTGTGTGTGTGTGTGTGTGTGTGTGTGTGTGTGTGTGTGTGTGTGTGTGTGTGTGTGTGTGTGTGTGTGTGTGTGTGTGTGTGTGTGTGTGTGTGTGTGTGTGTGTGTGTGTGTGTGTGTGTGTGTGTGTGTGTGTGTGTGTGTGTGTGTGTGTGTGTGCGTTCGCTCGTGCGTGCATGTGTAAGTATGTCTGCAGAAGCTGCCTGAGTGTGTCCTTTGTCTCCGGGTGTTGCGAGGACTTATTTCTGGAGAGGAAGCGTCCCGTCTGTCCGCCCCCCCCCCCCCCCCCCCCCCTCCCCCCCAGCATATGGCTGCTCATGCATTTTAATATCTCACTGTCCCGGCATGTCACACACGCATACAAAAAAAACCAGGATGTTCAGAGTCCAAGGACAGACCAGTACAGTCTGAAATAGAGACATCTGCCTGTCTGTTTGGGGTCACTCTGATGGAAGGATTGAGATGGACGGGAGGGGAAGTCAATAGGGAGATGGAGAAGGATCGACAGAAAAGAGGAGCATTGATCGGAAAAGAAAGCAAGGAATGCTCAAAAGAAGACTCACAGAGTCTAGAGGCCTGGAGGCTGCGCTTGAACACAAACAGACCTTCAGTTATTTGGATATTTGAACCATATCCTTTGAGCCCCGAAAGCTTTAAAGTGAAATAAAATAAAGTGCCATGATTAAAAAGCTACAAAGTGCCTTTAAAACCGAAAACATAAGCCATAAGTGAGGCAGTGGCACTAAACGAAAGAACATCAAAATCAGTAAGCTTCACCCTGGTGCATGAAGGTGCACACAGCGAATTCGACGGCAAGCCAACCACTAGTTTTCCAGATCCGTTGTGTAACAAAAATAAATTCGACTGGAAGACAGTCATCTAGCATTTTTTTATTTTCATTTTTTCATGTCATATGAAAGCAGGGAACCATAGCAAAATAATGATATATTGGTTAATAAGATTGAGTGAATAGTTTTGAAACTACAGCTTATAGAACTGAGGTCATGTTAAAACTCTTAAGTAGAGAAAACACCACTTGAATTAGAGGTTGCTAGCCATAACCTTATATCTTAGCTACATGTTTGTGCATTTATTTCATATTTACATGTCGATTCGAGCTCTGACATGTACAGTATGTCAGACATACTCTAGTATGTGAAGAGTCTAACTGGGCTATTAACTCATTTTTTTGGGAGGGGAAATCCATTTTTTCTGCTTTCCTGAAGAATGGGCACAAGCAAGATGACTGTCTCCCAGACAAAAACAGTCACAAATGATGGATGGAGGTTTAACAAGAGCGGAAGATGGAGAATCACAGTTAATAAGCTTATACTTATTCACATTCATATTTTTGCTACTTTTGAAAATTGTGAACAGCTTGCCTTTTTGGACATTCTGGAAGTGTTTGCCTATAAATGACACACCCAAAATAGGGTCACCAGGTTGAAAGCTGTTAAACCCTTTAGACTTGAGTCGGCTCTGTACTTGGACTTCCAGGAACGTGTTGTGAGAGTTTAGATCGGCTATTTTTTGCTAATGTTCCCCCCAGAATATGGATGCTGGGGTACACACATGGTTAAGCAGCCAGATAGAGGTCTCGTCTCAGCGGTACTCCAGCTGATGATGACTGACTGGGTTGGCTGAGGCTCATGTTCCATTGTTGTTTAGAGCTGTGAGCAGTGAAGAAGTACTCACGTGTGTTACTTAAGTAAAAGTATCAATACTGAAATGTAGAAATGCTCTGTTACGAGTAAAAGTCTGGTAATCGAAATTTACTTCAGTAGAAGTATAAAAGTATTGGCATCAAAATATACTTTAAATATCCTGCCAAAATTAAAAGTACAGGCTGTGAGCGTGAGGCCTGCCCGCACAGCGGAGCTGTGAACCTCTGCACAGTAACATAACAGAGTAATAAAGCTAATCCACCGCCGCCTCAGAACAGTGTTTACTATGTGCTTTTAATGGCACTGCATAATGAGGGATTTGAGAATGGACTGATGGGCAGGAGAGGACAAAAATCATCTGTCTCTCTAATGCATACATGGGCAACTGGCGGCCTGGGGGCCACATGCGGCCCCCACCTTCACTTAATGCGGCCCGCAGGTTAATATCGGAATACTGATATATTATTATACTTATAGATCGGCTATTTTTGCTACTTTTCTGTGACAATGGCGGGAAAAGTTAAAATATGGAGAGACAGTATATGCAATGTGGCCCTCTGGAGTGAGTGTGGAAATATAGTGGCCCTATCCATCATCAAAGTTGCCCACCGCTGCTCTAATGCATTAGTCATTAGTGCACACAGAACCTTCTGCAGCGCTCAGTAACTCATGGCTCTCTATGTGTTTTGTGTACTGTATGCACCTGTGCACGTCGTGCATTTGCAAGAATGAGTCATGCCCCCGTACCCTCTCTAAACTTGTGTGTGTGCTCCCATAATACCTCTCAGCGATAATGCTAAGCTCATGATGATTCCAAAACATATTACGCCTCTCTGCCTTTTGGCATTAACCACTTATAATATAATATATACTGTGTTGTAACAACTAATAGCGGAAATAGCAGATCGGCTTATTGTAGATGCGCTATTTCTACTATTTTTGAACATATATACAGTTTTTTATTTAGTAATTTAGTTATTTGTTCATTCATATTCTTTTTTTTTTGTGGCTTTAATGATGGCAGGTTAAAAGTGGTTCATATCACTGGTTTTGGTAGCATTTTTCATTGCTTCTCTTATGCTCACTTGTTCAGTCCTGCATTTTGCACAAGTGTTGAATGTACTGTAGATGGTTCAAACCAATATTGCACAATAACAATATCTCTATGGGTATGCCATAGTATTTACACTTTGTTTATTTTAATGATCATTCAATCGATTGTGTTCTGACTTGGACTCTCCAAAAAGTCGGGATCGGCATTGGACTCAAACTTGTGGCATCGCCGCATCGGGTTGGGGCTCTACAAAGGAGATATGTGTTGGGCATGCTGCTCATTGTGCACGGACTGTTCTATATATAGCAGTGAGAGTGGCTGCCAGTGCAACCTTACGGCACAGTGAGGAGTGGACCTCTTAATCCCAGTACTACCCACAGAGCTGCAGCTGACTTCCTATAGAGGCACACAGCTAACATCCTGACTGTTGATTCCTGACTCAGAAATTAGGTCCTGTCACAATGGTTACGTAATCACCCGGTCGCAAATTATTTGAGATAATCCGCAATTATTTTTGCACACTCGTCATAATAATGTTCATACATTTTCAAACATTGTCAGTCATTTCTTTGCATTTTGGAGTTATTTGTCATATCTGACATTTTAGTTTACAAAGCCTAAAAGGCAAATCGCTTGCCGTTTGCTGTTTATTGACTCATATGTATAATATGAAGCATCAACTGACGGTGAGAAAACGCTAATGTTACTTCCGCCGAATTAGTTACATTTTTGCCAGAAACTGACTGTATCAAATATGAGTGACTGTCTATCTATCATAAACGATACAGAGCCACCTCCCTGGCAATATCGCCGTGACAGTTTGTTTATTTTTGGACCACAATTCTTATATGAGACAATTCTAAGATGACCCAATGTTATTCTCCATAGAGGAATTACTTCCGCAACCCAGGGGAAGAACGAGTGACGTCAGGACTTTGGTACTCTATACTCATGACATCAGGGATCTCCATACATGGGAATAACAGGGACAAGGACTGACAGACACACAGATCTCCATATATGGCCATATCTGTCACATCGGCAGTGGCACGTAGGTGTCGAACTCTAGAGGTGAGGGTCGCGTAGCGGCCCGAACTTCTAGTAGTAATACAAACATGTGTGTTGTGCTTGGATGCAGCTGTGGGGGCCGACGACCTGCATTTAGGAGGAGAAAGTAGGATTTGGATTTCAGACAGAGGCACAAAGGAGGGGGGGGTCATAGTGCTGTGTTATCCATCAGAGGGCAGGCAGACAGACTGACACGCAGCCCAAGATGAACAGACGAAGGGCGCAGAGTGGAAGAGGGAGGGATGAAAGGACGGAGGAGAGAGACAAAAACGCAAGGAGGGAGGGATGTGGGTGATGTCATCTCTGTGATGGTGAAGGGAAGGAAGGCTCAACCGAAAAATGCAGAGTCAGTCGAAGATTAATCTTGTTTGTAGCACTGCTGAGTGAATGGCAGTACTGCTCTGACCTGCTGACTTCATGTCAGATTACTTCCGCATTTCACTTATCTTCTGTTGACATCTGTTCCTCCGGATTGATTGATTGATTGAAGTCCCTGCGACATACTAGCGTCATGTCCAGGGGCTGTACTTGTACATCATTGCTGGGGGATGTACTTTTATATCAAGCTGCCTCACGCTACAGAAACATGGAGATAGGCTCCTGCCCTATGGGTCACATGGCTTGGCAAGGCTTACTTATGTTTTTGGGGCTTTTTTTTCTCCATAATATCAATGAATCGATTAGCCACATTATTTTATAGTTGCACAACAGTGTCCTTCAATAACATAACAGTGAAAATAGCAGATCTACAAGCTTACAATGCATTTTTGAATGTTTTGTAACCCTTTTTCTATAATGAAATGTTCAAAATAGAGATAAATTATTCATAGATTTTGATTAAATGATGGATACATTTTTATAATCCATTAAATCGATTAGTCAGATTACCTATTGCACCCCTAGCACTGAGCGAATGGCAGTACAGCGTGTGTTTACGTGTCAGCATGCTGGTGAATGTGCAAATGCATCGATGTACATACAGTAAAAATGTAAGAAAGCAGCTCTCGTCTAACTCAGTGGTTCTCAAACCTTTTTGGCTCAGGGCACCCCTGTAAATATCGTTTTCATCCAAGGCACCCCTGAATTACATTGTCACTTTATAGCACCTTACATTTAAATCATATTACGGTCCGTATAATATGTTTTTTCCCCCTTTGATACAGTATGTCATGAGGAAACTTTAACTCCAGTGTATCTGCTCTGACTTGCTGATGACGGTCAGATTACTTCCGCATTTCACTTATCTTACAGTATGTTGACATCTGTTCCTCTGGATTGATTGATACTGTATTCAAGCACACATAGCTAGATAGCTTAAAGTAGATTAGATAGTAGTAGACATACATCGATTAGGTTTGATAAAAACGATTAAATAAATCCGAAAGAACAGATGTCAACCGGACGTGCGAAATGCGGAAGTAATCTCGTGTTACGTCAGGCAGCAGGTCAGAGTGGAGACGCTGTAGTTTAAACACATCTCTTGTTCTTCAAATCTACTACATATTGGGGAAAAAAGATCAACTTAGTATGGAGGTGCTCCGAATATTTCCAGGTTGCCGGAAATGTAATCAAAACAAATATTGGATATAGATGTCGAATGATATAAGCTAATTTAGGTCAAATTGCATAGACTAAGGCTTACAATGACGATGACTCGTGCAGAAAGGGCAGAGGCTTTGGCGTGACACACTTGTCAGTCTGGTGTACACACTATGTACTGTATGCATACAGTATTGTCTATTCATGTGTGTATTGATCCAAGCCGGAACATTTGATTGATTGAATGAATACTTTAGTAAGTCAGAAATGTAAACAGCACGAGGTACAGTCAGACATTAAGGCTAAAAGGATATTAACACAAAAAAGTCCTGGGGACTTGTTTCCATTGTGGTCCTATGTATTCAATTCATCAGCATACAGTAGCATAGAAAATAACACAACAATACATGTGATACTACGACCCCAGGCTACAACACTGATTATACATCCCAGGTGCCTCTATGTGGTGTATTCTTTATAGTCATCAACAAATACAAAACACTATGTACAAAAGGGAAAAGGGAAAAACGTCGGCAGTGAATGCCACCTCCTTTCTATGGAGGTCACATGCTCTGAGAATGCATGCGGCCCACCCATCTTAAGTGGTCATGGGTGGACCCTGATCCAGAAAGGGTCGAGAATCACTGCTGTATACAGTATTGTTTGTTGTTCATGTTGTGTGTTGTGCCTGCAGGCTGCAGCTCATGTTTGTTGTTGTTGTTGTTTTTTTCCCTCTGCAGAACGAGCCATGCCAGGACAAAGAGCGAGGCTGCAGAGCAGGCGGCCATCGCTGCCATACAGGACTCTGAAATCGCCAGAGCGGTCGCTTTTGAGCTGGCCCCCAACTTCCACCAGCCAGGTATAACCTTCAGCAGCACAGAACATACAGTACACACCTAGAGGTGGACCAAAGTACAACTTTTGTCTTTGAAATACAGTGGGGTGAAAGTCAAGTATCCAAAAATAGAAATAGCGTTCAGATACTCAACAAATTTACAGTTAAGTACAGCAGTGATTCTCAAAGCGGTGTCCGGGGACCCCCAGGGGTCCTTTGAGGGGTTCCAGGGGGTCCCCAGCAAAAGTAGTTAACATAGCATCACAATCGTTTTAACCACTTTATCCATTTATATGTTGACTGTTCAAAAATAGCAGATCTATACAAGCTCACAGCTCATCACTTCATGCCTCGCTGCAAGCTTGTACATCTGCTATTTTTGAAGATGTCTGCAAAATATCTAAATGTTTGGGGAAGATTGTAATAATCTTGAACAGTTTTTAACATAAATCTTCTCTTCTGGGGGTCCCTGGCAAAAAAAAAATTCAGATGGGGGTCCCCAAACAAATACATACTGTATCAATTTGGGGATCCTTGATATAAAAATGTTTGAGAACCATGAAGTTAAACAGTACTCAAGTAAATGTACTTTAATAGTTACTGTCCACCACTGCGCAGCACATACACAACAGAGGTTTGTCAACTCTTAACACGTCAATAGTGGCCCGTTGGTGGCCGCTTCTGGAGGCTGGACCAGTGTGTGTTCATACATAGCATACAGATACGGAGCTGGACCAGTGTGTGCACATACATAGCATTCAGATACGGAGCTGGTTGTGGCTTCATGGACTCTGGTTACTAGCCTGGTAAACCATCCTGGTGAGCGTTTATCACATTATCATGTGTCTTCTGCAGACCGGTCTGGCCCCATGAAAGCGCTGTGTGGGCGTTTTGCAGAAACCAAAAGGTGGAAGAGACAATCGGTGTCTGTCAATCACAGGGGCCCTGAGCGCAGACGCTGATTGGCTCTTCCACTTTTTTGGTTTCTGCAAAACCCAGCGCTTGGGGCCAGACCGGTCTGCAGAAGACACATGACCGGGATGGTTTACCAGGCTATCTGGTTACGTGCATAAACTATACTGTAGGGCTTGACAGCTAACCTCTGCCCCCATATGTACAGTACAGGCTCTCGTTTAACAACACCACCGTTTACATTCCCACATTACTCTCTCTCTCTTTCTTTCTTTCTCGCTCCCTCTCTCTCTCTCTGTCATGCCATGTGCAATATACCTGCATGGTAAACACATACAAGGCCACCGCTCTTCCCCCATAAAGTCACTGAAAGAGCAACCTCGCTACAGGTTTAATGGCTTGAGGGACACAAAGGTCAGCTGAACCCACTCTGGTAGTAGAAATTCAATCCCTCGTGGCCAGAAGGTACTCCAAGCAATTCTCTGGGTCTCATGCTTATAAAACACTTCCGTAAAGTGTTGAGGTGGGCTCAGTTGCTGTTGGTTCATACAGTGACCATGTACACGCAATGTCACTGGTGACCATGCACATCAGTCCTTCTCTTTGCTCTTCTTTGCGCTGTCTAAGTAAATAAATACATAATCCTTCAAGAAACGAAGTGGCAGTACTTGATACTGTATTGTGGATGATAGTCCCCCTAGAGTACATGTACCCAAATGGATCCTTATTGCTACCTTTGGATTACATTCTCAGAGTTAAATTAACACTGAGGATTTTACTGTGCAGGGTCTAAAATCCTTTCACTGTTGTCATAAAGCCCCATTTCCAACCCGTCTGCCTCGGGCTTCCTCAAGCAAGTAATTTTCTCCATAAACACATTTAGTTGAAGCATCGCTTTTATGCGTTGAACTTCTTGATAGTTTCTAATGAATAACGATGTTTGCGTAGCATTGACATTTTCAGAGTTGTGTTCACGGTCCAAGGCTGTGTCTTGGAATAGCCTCTGTAATGAGTTTGTTATAATGTGTGCAGGAAAAGCCCAGGGTTTGGTGCTCAAGGAGTGTAATCGAAGACCGGTGCTATTGAGGGCGATTTCTAAGACTACAATGAAGGACTGTGTTTCTGCTTTGGAAAAACCAGAGCCAGTTTGGAGCTGTGTGTACTGTATTCTGGACAGAGGCCTTGTATTCCCTCTCAAAGGCCTGTTGTATAGGCTTTCAGACACAGTACTTGCTTAAACATGGCAACATGGATTTCATAGTTTAGGGCAGTGTTTCTCAAAGTGGGGTCCGGGAAGCCCCAGGGGTCCTTGAGAGGGTTCCAACTTCCAGGGGGTCCGCAGCAAAATGAGGAACAGTTTAAACAGTTACACTGGGAACCCACCAAAAATTAAACGTGTCGCTCGCACGCTTTCATTTTACACGCAGGTTTGCGCACGACTGTTCTCGCCAAAGCTGGCCACAGCAGGACGTCTGAGAATGTGCGTGGAAAAACATTTTTGCGCCCCGAGCAAAAGAAAAACATCCACAAGATCCACAAGCTAATAACTTGGGTCCAAGCTCACAACTTTTGACTTTTGAACACATTGTGAGCTTGTAGATCTGCTATTTTAAAACATTTTGAAAGGTCTTGGACATCCTATATATCAAGGAGACCTCTGTCCGTCAGTCAGTCAGTCACACTCTCTGTCACACTCTCTGTCCCGCATGGTTCTCCTCAGTGGGTTGAGCAATTGCTCTGAACGTGTGCACAGGCATTGACCATTAGCATATGCACACAACCACGATGACTGTTTTTCACGTTTCTCAAAATGTTCGCTGTTTATGTGTAAACAACAGAGATTCCGACTTCGGTCTATGGGATCTGTTGTCACTATTACGGTCATGGGCTGGTTACGGTGTACCCGCAGGCTATGGGATTGGGATCAGTAGCCGCCGAGACAACAGCAGCACTGCACAGGCAGACCTGCCTCACAGCTGAAAAGTTATAAAGGACTTTCATTTACGAGCCGTGTCCACATACATACTGTACACACACAGCATTTTATGAGCGGAGGACCACTTTGGATATCATTTTCCATAGCACTCGCACGCAGGTTGACACATCCAGTGTTCGAATGAACGTCATGTTATTACTTAGCACAAATAGTTTGGCTGATAAAACATAAACATGAACTTCTCTCATCAGGTAAATGACGGGTTGTTACACACAACCATGCCATTGTAGGATTCAAATCGGGTAACACCTTCTTGCTCAATTCACAATTAATGATGGTTGTTAACATGCCATCAATGCACTGGGAGTGTGCACAACCTGAGTCAAGTGTGTCTGTTCATTTCAAAGGAGTGTCACAGACCGAGAGAACGAGAGTACCGTTTTGTTTGTCAGTGACTAAATGTGCATCCACTGCGTCCTTGACCAGTACTTCTCTAGCAAATCTTCCCAATTGCCTTGCTGATATCAATGGGCTCTGTTTGTGGTTAAAACCCAACATATTTCTACAGACACGATGTCACAGAGTTAACAAGCTAATGAAATGAGCTAACCTGCCCTTAAGGTGGACTGACTTAAGGTAGTACTGTAGTAATTCAATACAGAGCTAATGTGACACCAACTCATAACCCCTGTCTCATCAAAGTCTTAACGAGGTGCAGTCACATTACTCATTCCAATATAAAATATTTCCAGAGTGCACACATCCCCGGCTATGGACTAGTTTTTGATTTTTTTTTACACAAATCTTCTCTTATGGGGGTCCACTGTCCGGATACATATCACTTTAGGGGTCCTGACATAAAAATGTTTAAGAACCACTGAATTAGGGGGAGAAATTATATTTTCTATTTGCTTTAAAACAGTGTTTTTAGAAGATCTTCTGCAATGCTTTTGTATTAGTGTTGCACATAAAGGCCCCTGATTTGCTGCAGTAATGCACACTATGTTTCTGTTGGAGGTTTCACATGCTGTCGAGAGAATTGCACACACTATACACAGTAGCTGAGAGGGTTGGGTTTCAGCTGGGCTCTATTTAGTTGATTTACAAGGTAAGTTGAGTTTTACAGTGGAATGCCTGAAAGGACTCCATAACATTTGGTCAAGGAGCTCAGGTCATCATGGCTAGGGTCAGGGATAGAACAAAAGGTCAGGGATCGTGCAAAACGTTACTTAAAAGTCCCCAGTAATTAAACATTCTGTAGCCTAGTCAGCATTACATTTGGTACAGTTAACATGCATAAGAATATAAACAGATACAGTCATCCTTTATATATATATAGAAATATTTTCATTTGCTTTTTAAATGCAAAAAACATACAAACATACATACATAAAACAATGTATTACTCATTGTGAAATAATTTGTTTGTAGTAATGTGTGCCAATGTCTCTAGCAGGGATTTCCAATGTCCAAGTGGTCCAAACGTGGCAGACTTCTATCAAATCTAGTATTTCTACTTCTTAAGCTTCCCAACAACCCAGTGTTTGTGTGTAGGAGGGATAGCCAATCACCAATTAAATCCAATAAGGTGTCGAGCCAATAGAAATGAAAAGACTATGGTGTCTGACTGGGCAACCAATACCACCGCCTCCAGGCACCACCCCAAAGATTGCAATAGGGCATAGCAGTGGTGGCCATTTTGTGGTCGGAGCACGTTAGATCTACATATGAATATACTGTATCCTGGCAAACCTGTATCTAGATAGATGTAGCCTATGGAACTGTTTAAATTGAAGCAAACTATGTCTGATAGAAAATATAAGTTGAGTATCTTCGTAATTTCTCAATTGCCGGGAGCTATCTGAGATCTCCCCCTAAATGCCACCATAAGATGGTTCAGTGACAGGGAAGCAATCATTTGAATGGCACATTACAATCTACTCACCTCTCCCCTGTGAACTGGAACACAATTACAACCACTCATCATGTAACTTTTCAAAGCATCTGTCTGTCTCTGTTTTTTCTGATGACGTTGAAAATTTTGAAGCCATTACAATTGAAGATGTAGCCATTTAGCAGACTTATCCAGAGCGACTTACAAAAGGGGGATCTGGGGGCCGTTTAGAAAGAACAGGAAAGATGGTGAAGAAAGTGGACTGAAGTAGGAGATAATAACTTTCTTTTTATAGCAATTTTCAAAACCGGTTTACAAATTGCTCCTCCTGTGCCTACCTTCTCAGCTTTCCTGCTCAATTAAATTAAATTGAGATGGTGGTGATGATAAACTATGAAGGGACAAGGACTGACCATTTACCCTCTTTAAAGACCAGATGGAATGACTTTTTGCCACAATATCGTGACACAATTCCTAGTGAAACAAGGGCTGGGTGTGTCTCAGCCAATCACAGTGATGGGGGCGCTTGGAGTTTTCCAGCTCAGGTTCAACCTCCATACTCCATACAGCGTGCAGCTGTCCCCTCGGGCTATGGGGTCTAAACTCTGCGATCTAAACTGCGTTGTGCACTACAACAAGGCAGTGCCCAATCAAGTTTGTTATTGTACTGCCTATTTCTCACCTTAAATGTTTTCCGAAACAAATTTGTGTCTACTGTTTAAGTTTGAAAAGAGAAAGTTTGTAACACACCGTCCGGTTGCTTAGATTTAACAGAGTATCACCGACCTATAGTGTCTACTGTCTAGCATCAGCTCCGTGTGGAAGAGGCAATGACCATTGAGCTATGGAATAGACAAGTGCCAGGCATCGTTTTATTGGTTGAAATTGGTTAGTACCTGCTGATATAATAACACGTTATGCTTTTGTTTGACAGGAAGTCATTAAGAATGGACTTGTAGGGACTTTTGATATAAAAAATACACAAAAATAGCATTTAAAAAAAAAAGAAATGTCATCTATTGTTTACTATGTCTGCAAATGCTCTAAAAATGTGGAAAAACATATTCTTCATTTCAGCTGGTCTTTAAAAGCACAGCATGTGTTCTCCATCATGCCTAGTATAGTGTCTTAGAACCATCAGAAACGCCACTTCTTTTCCCTTCTCTATACCACTTCAAATAAGGTTGTACAGGAACACACCAAGTTGCTCTTAACAGTATTATGCAGTGCATGGATCCATGTCAGTGTTCTCTGTACCTACACAACGCTGTGGTGCACTGTACCCAGAGCCAGCATCCACCACTGGGCATACTATATTTAGGCCTATGATCTCGTCGGCCTTGGGCGTTCGCCAAAAGACACCACGAAATAGTGGGTGACTAATAGATTGACAATGGGAGCCATTCAAGCGTGTGTGTCCCTGTTCTCGGACACGGAGAGGATGACCGGACGGGGCCAGGATCCGCCTGCTGTTTGTGTGTTGTGGAAAAAGGCGGTCATGCTTGGCAGGCCTGGTGAGCTCCAGGTTTACATGTGTGTGTGTGTGTGTGTGTGTGTGTTTGTGTGTGTGTGTGTTTGTGTTTGTGTGTGTGTGTGTGTGTGTGTGTGTGTGTGTGTGTGTGTGTGTGTGTGTGTGTGTGTGTGTGTGTGTGTGTGTGTGTGTGCGTGTGCGTGTGTGCGAGAGAGAGAGTCGGGACAGTGTCCTTGCCTTATAAGTCACATCAATGAATGAAAGATCAGCCTATGTCATACTATTACGCAACGTAGGATGATGAGATGTCCTCTTTAGACATTCAGTTGTGTAAACGAGGCCGGTAAGCCACGCCGAAAACAGTAGAGTCGACTGTAAAACACTCAAGTCCTTCATACTTATTTCATGGAGAGAAAAAAATTACTTGCAAACATTACGAAAGTTTTTGGGGATTAAGGAGTAGCCTACTTCTTGGTCTGTTAATGGGTTGTGGGTTGTTCTTTGGCAGACATTTTTGTGTGTAAATGAGGTCCCCTATTTACAGGTCGACCCATTTCAGCTTCCAGGCTTAGTAAATACCACCAGTGACATACTTACATGAAACTCCCCACAGAATACCATTTTTTACTCCATGACCTTATGATAATGTGATTTTGACTGTGGGTGTAGATTGACAGCATGTCCGGAGCATCTCATCATTTCCAGTGTTAAAAAGGGCTGAGGTCAACTTTTCAAACTCTTCAATTGCAGGAGGGGAGCCATTCTAATCCAGTGCCCTCCAATCGAAATGAACTTTGAGCCACATTCCCCGCTCTGATCTCCTGTGCTTCCTCAATGTCTACGTCTACAGTGAAAATATTCCCACTTACTCCCATACCAACAGCAATACAACAACTCCTCCAGGGGAACAACCCAGAGCCTAAACCCCTTGTTGTTTGTAATTGACATTTCAGACTCATGGCAGATTATCACCCAGATTGGGCATGTGAAGTTCAAAAAGTGAAGTGGGGGGGGGGGGTCACCAGGAAAAAGGAGACTGACCTTTATGATTGGTTCGCACGCAGCACCCTGGAGGGGGTCAGCGTGGGGGTTTTAGGGGCGTGGCCAATAGCGTGACGTTAATCGGGGCTATACTTGGAGTCGACGTGTGGTCGCTGGGGTCCAATGGAGGCATAACTGAAATCCCTGCGCACTGAGAGGTCGCATAGCTCCTCTCTGGGCTCCCTCTCTCTCGGCTCTCTCGCCTCCAACAGGGCTGACGTGGAGCAGCTGTCCCTTCCTTCAGCTCTGGACCCCCACCTTCCTGCGGTGGAGAAGAGAGGCCCCAGTGGGGCTCTCGCCCCCCCCCCCCCCCCCAACCCTATCTGACCCAAGTCAAGGTACACTCAGACCAGGTGGCACCGTAAATGCCTGGACCTGTCAGTGCCAAAGTCGGACGTGAACAGGTGCTGCTTTATATTCAGAGGCAAATCTTGGCTATTTAATGGAGCAAGGTTAAGGAGACAGCAGCTGGCAAGAATGTTTCAAGTTATACAACAAGTCCAAATAAAAGTCAAAACTCATTCCAAAACTATGAACACTTTATCATAATCATTTCATTCAATAGGCTTATGATTAATTTACTGTATGTTTTTTATGTTGATTTTCTTTCTCAGTGACTGATTTCATTAGTCTTACTTGTCAAAAAGGGTATCGCTCTCAGAGTTAATGCCAACCAGATGGCACAGCACATCCCCAAAGTGGGTTCATTCCACTTGGGTAAGCTGAAATAAAACCACTGACTCATAAATACCTGGTTTAAGTCTTCCGGTGTCACAGTATAGCCATATCACCCTCAATCACATGTCATTGCATGTGAAAGAGCCCTTCCAGGTTACTGTCCTTGCTTTCCTTCTCAGAAAATAAAGAACAGAAGGACAACAATCAGTCAGATTCATTATGAACACAGAGCTCACGGTTATTGGCAGGCAAAGTGTGGGACATAGTTTTGTGTGTGTGCGGCAGCGCGCACATGCGTTCACACGTGTTTGTGAGGGTGTGCTCGTGTTTTTGTGTTGTGTGTGTGTGTGTGTACAGTATGTGTGAGAGTGAAGGTAGTGCATGTAACATGGCCAAACAATGACAGCTCCCCCGTCCATCTGGCCATGTGAGTAGGACGGCGAGATAGGAAAGCATAAAACCTGTTAATTGAGTCATGCATCTTACATTAAATATATCCCTGCAGAGAAAGGAGAGAACTGAATACACAGACAAATGTAATGACCAAATTCCTCTTCACGATCAAGTCTTATCTCATCTCATGTTAGCAGTGGTGGACAAAGTATATACTCAAGTAAATATATACACATTGCTGTATTGAAATTTTGAACATTTACAATATATATATTTTTTTTTTCTAAATTAGTGAAAATAGCGTGTCTCACCGCGACGTATTGTGAGCTTGTAGATCTGCTATATATTTAAAATAGGTCTTCAGTATCAAAAGTACAAAATATTTCTATTTGAAATGTAGCAGAGTGAAAGTCATGTGCCTGCAAAAAAAAGGGAAAAAATGTACTTAAAGTACTCCAAGTATCAGTGTACCAAATATAGTACAATTTTTGTCTACTCGGTCTGTGTCTCAGAGGAGGCCCGGTGGTCTGTTAAGAAACCCACCTACCAGTGACATCATCAATGGGGAATCCAAGCTAATAGAAACTGTAGGCTTTCTATTCCTGGAAAGTTAGTATGCTATAATGGAAGCCATTGCTCTCACATTAATACAAAAAAATGTATAATAATTGCTTGAACAAAAAAAGTCTGAAGTGTCCTCAGCCCTCCTCTCAGACACAGACTGAGTAGAAAGAAATGGTACCATATTATCATGAGCATTAGTGAGGACCAATTATCTGAAAATGGCTGAATTGTCCATTAAGTACAGTACTCAATTAAATGTACTTTGACACTGTCCACCACTGCATGTTAGCATAGTTTATCAGTTATCACTATACCGCTTGGAGCATGTGTAATAATTTCCTGACATGTCCATGCAGCACTGTCGTAGTTATGAAACGTTTAAGCACACAGCTACCCTTAGGTACTGTATATTTCTGTCACTGCAAGCTGCATGGTGCATATTACAAGCGTGTAAACACATGTAAGCCTATTACTTATTATGTACTGTTATTCGTGTCGCAGCAGCCTTGGGTCTGTCTTTGACTGTCAGTTGCTTTACATTATTATGAAACTTGACAGCGGCGGTATATAATGTCGCCTGTCTTCCTTTTATTTTGTATGTGGGCAGCAGGTAAGACAGGTGTCTTGTGTCTGTCTCATTTGTCATTTTCATGTTAAAAAAACTATGTCCCTCTTAAGTTCATGGTCAGCGTGACACCGGCTCATTCACGATGGCAACAGATGTGATAACCGCCTGGTGTGTACTCCACACTCTCCCACCCCCATTCACATACATGCATACATGTACATGTACATGTACACGGCGCACACACGCACACACATGCACACACACACACACACACACACACACACACACACACACACACACACACACACACACACACACACACAGACATGTTTGCATTACTATACTTGCGAGGACCTCAACATTTTAGGACGGCGATTTTATTAATGCCATTTAAAAAAACATTGGGCATTTTTAACCGTAAATCTAAGCCTAAAACCGAAAAATAGCAGATCTATGCTATTTGCAGATCTATGCTATCAGATGCTATTTTTCAGTGTGTGATATCGCGGCACAAATAAAGTATAAAATAGGGAAAACTCGAACCCCAACCCCTAAACCTAACCTGAATATTTTTCTTGTTGTAAACCTATCTTTATAAAATATTTTTTAAACCATAAAACAATCATTTCTTTTTTGAGGACCATGAAAATGGTCACACACACACACACACACACACACACACACACACACACACACACACACACACACACACACACACACACGCGCACACAGGTTTTGTAAGGGTGTAATGTGTGCCCATTAAGAGTGCCCTGAAGCGTAAATAATGTGCCGTGGATTAACCACTTAAGGCCTATTTAAGGAATAGCGAAAAACAGCCGATCTACGAGCTCAAAATGCGTCACAAATGCTCAGAATAGGGACACCAGGTTGAAAGTGTTTGACATGAACAGGGCCTACATCTGCAGCTATAACAAAAGCTTGTACTCTACTGTACTGATGCCATGGAGACAGTGATGAGGTAATAGAGGAGTCAGAGACAGAGAGCAAGGCAAGAGAGAGAGGACAGAGGGAGATGACAGATGGCAAGCATTAAAGGGATAGTTCACACCCAAAATTACTTTTTTTCTATCGATTAGTCACCCCATGGAGACTTGAATTCATGGATATTTTTTGTTGCATTCCTAAGCCAATAATTTGATGCAGGCAGCGGTTCCGGTAGGAGACACAAAGAGTCTCCTTTGTGTCTCCTACTACCGGAACCGCTGCCTTCCGGTCCGCCGGTCATCAAATTATTGGCTTAGGAATGCAACAAAAACAAAAAAATATCCATGAATTCAAGTCTCCATGGGGTGACTAATCGATAGAAAAAAAGTCATTTTGGGGGTAAACTATCCCTTTAACGTGATAGTGTGGTTATCATATAATATCGTATACAGCAATGATTCTCAAACTTTTTCATGTCAAGGACCCCTAAAATGATGTGTATTTGGCAGCGGACTCCCCCATCTCAAAAATATTTTAGCAGATCTACAAGCTCATAGCGCGGCACTCGGTGCCACGCTACAGTATGTGCTTGTATATCTGCTATTTTCTAATAGCCAAAGTATAAAAAATGGTTAAAGTGGTTCGAATGACGCTATATTAACACATTTTGCTGGGGACCCCCATGTACCCCAAGGACCCCTGGCATAGAACCAATGGCATACAGCATTACAGTGTCTTTATCTTATCATCATATCACATCAAGATTTATGTGCGAGCCTCATCGCTTCGAATTCTGCACATGGTCATCTTAAGTGCTGACGTTTGATGGGTTTCAGATTGTACTGTATGTACAGAACGGTGTTTATACGGGCTGAGTCATTACGTTATTCTTGGTTCGCTGACTGATATAAGACCTATTTAGATCACCCTCTTTGGTAGGACTGCAGACTCTACCGAGTAGATCTGATGAAAGAAGCACCGTACTGTCTGGGGTAATTGAGTTCCATCCAGAACATAGGGACTAATCACTGCCTGGTCAGCATTCCTCTGCACTTTAAATTAAAATATAGTCCGTCTTTATGATGGGATCTATGTATCTACACAGCAAAAATTAAACGCACATAAAGCCTTCGTGTAAATGATGATAAACAACAGATGTAGGTTAGATCAAACACTTGTGGGATTGCATTAAGTCGGTGGTTTTGTGGGGTTTAAAATGTCTGCAGTAGTGTAGTTTTAAGTAGTTTTGACTGGCTGCCAATGCTGCAGTGTGTGTGTGTGTGTGTGTGTGTGTGTGTGTGTGTGTGTGTGTGTGTGTGTGTGTGTGTGTGTGTGTGTGTGTGTGTGTGTGTGTGTGTGTGTGTGTGTGTGTGTGTGTGTGTGTGTGTGTGTGTGTGTGTGTGTGTGTGCGTGCGTGCGTGCGTGCGTGCGTGCGTGCGTGCGTGCGTGCGTATAAGTGTAACCATCCAGAAAATGCCTGGAGCCCCCGAGAAGAATCTGTCCACAAACAGAGTGAAACTGGTCAGACCCTCCAATGAAGCCCCAACTCTTATCGAGTTATGGTGTGAAATTGGCCTCACAAGATTGCTTAAGCCTCAGAGATATTCCAGCATCTCCCACCTCTTTGTAGTAGGTCTTCTTGGCTATGGTGGTTATGAAACCATTTAGGAATGCCCGGCAGCCGGGAAATTGTTTGGGCTTATGAGCATTGAGCCCAAAGGATTTTTTTGTTAAGACTGTTTATGTAGATTTGGGATTGGATGTACTTGTTCCCTTCCCAACTTGAAGTTAGCATGAGGCTTCCTAGAGGAGACTAGAATTGTCCATGGAATGATGGTCTGTTGACTTCACTCGTGCCTTGGCTGTATAACAAATGATTATCGATGGTGCCTTAAGATGTTTTGCTTTTCCTTATCTTTAATTAAAAATGTCTAACATTTTCCCAATTGACCCAGTTGTCTGTTGCACTAGGACTGCATACGATCTGATGCAACCATCCAATTCCAATCCAGTTCCACAGACAAAGCTGTATTGTCAGTCGACTGAGTCACTTTGACATGCCGTATGATTTAGCAGTGACAAGTGGCAAAAATGGAACAACAAAATGACAGACAGTCAGCCTATTGTATCTAATAAATATTAATGAATACAGAACAAAACAAAGGAAAAAAAGCATTTGTTTTCCTCACAGTTACATGTTGCTGTGAATTGAGATTTAGAGAGAGAGAGAGAGAGAGCAGTTCCAGGAGCTTCGGCAGATTGCTTTGGGGATCAAAGCAGAGAATGAAATAAAAGAAGCATCAGTGCACCTTGGGATCAAGCACTCTTATAGTGAGCCGTGTTGGTTGATGAGGGTTTTGAGAATAATGGATAGACAGTAACAAAGCGCCTTTCTAAGAAAACAAGGGGCTGATGAAGGGAGCCAGTGATGATAGAGACATGACCACAGAGGAGCTTTCCTTTGTGAGACAGTTGCTGTGACAATGCATAAATTAATCTATCTTTCTTACACACACACGCACACACATACACACACACACACACACACACACACACACACACACACACACACACACACACACACACACACACACACACACACACACACACACACACACACACACACACACACACACACACACACACACTTTCTTTTTCCTCTTTCTCTCTCTCTCTCTGATATGGCAGATACATTATTATACAATGATGAACATTGTTGCATTGTTTCAACATTACCATACGGGGCCTGTTCTGGTATAAACGTAGTTCGTAACAGACCTCTCCAGGCAGCAGCAGTCAACATCACATAGCTCTCTCTTCTCCTAATCTGAGTTCTCGGATGTTGGAGATTACAGATTAGACTTGGCATTTGTTCAGAGTTCAGTAATCTCCTGTGTCATCTGAGCCTCAGAGGATAGGCTGTTTCAATATTGGTGGCCCTGTATATTTATTATATTCTCATTACATGACGAGAGTAGAAGAGGTGTACTGTATTTGCTCTTTTGTTCTCTAACCATTAGATACATAGACACTTTCCTCTATTAGTGTATTATGTACTGTATTAATATATGTCCTCTCCCTCGCCTCTGCAGGGCCTGACTATATCAACCAACAGTTCATGGAACCCATGGAGGTTAAGGAGGTTCCTGTTGAGAAGAAGGAAGAAGAGTCCAAAGATTCTCCACACTTTTACCGCAAAGGTACCACCCCTCCCGTCTCCCCGCCGGCAACCAGCCCCGCACAGTCGTCACCTCCCCCTTCGCCCCACTCTAAAAAGAAAGGCCTGCTCGCCAACAGCATCAGCCGCAAAACCAGCAAAGAAGAAAGGCACTCCCATAAGGCGAGCAAAGAGGAGAAGCCCAGTCGCAAGGTCAGCAAAGAAGAAAGGCACTCCCATAAGGCAAGCAAAGAGGAGAAGCCCTCCTTCAACGAAACCAACAGAGCCCCCCCTCACCAAGAGGAGGCGCCACCTAAACCTACGAAAGCCCCGGAGCGTGCCCCGGCGCCCACCTCTGTGCCCGCCTTAGTGCACCCTCCACAGATGCCGGCCAACGGCCAGCTCCACACTCAGTACCACAGTTACTATGTCAAGACCGCAAAGATAGCCCCGCCACCGGAACCCGAGGACGACCCAGAAGAAGAACCGAGCCAACTGGCCCTGGCTCGCATGCCCCCGGCTCCCCAGAAGTCCTACGGTATCCCCACTCCCAAGGCGCCCTCCATACGGGACGGCAAGAACGAGCCCAAACTCAGGAAGCAGGATTCCCTCAAGCCAAAGAGCCTCATGGATTCAAAGAAATCCAGCATGGAGATTGCGGACAGTTTGGCAGAGGACACAGTAAGTACAGTATGTGGTGGTAAGGCCTGGAGCCTTACTGTACAAATGGAACCATTTGGTTCCATTTGTACACTCTTGGCTCTGGCACTCATGCCGGTAAGGGTCGATTTGGAACCCCCCCCCACAGGGAACCCTGAGGGTACCCGGACCTCACTTATGAGAACCACTGCTTTAGCATTATGACCATGTCACTTGCCGAAAAGAATTGATTTTAAAGTGAAAAAACACCAACATGGTGCAGCACAGTCGCACAACCAAGTATAAATAAAACAGTTTTTCTCCTCTTTTTTATATTTTTTGGGCCTTTATGCCTTTATTGATAAGATTTAGTGGAGACAGACAGGAAACAAGGAGAGAGAGACGGAGAGTGATACGCACCAAAGGTCGTCAGGAACGGGACTTGAACCCACGGCAGGTCAGGCTGCATTAGAGCCTAAGTGCCCTGACCGCTAGGCCAGCAATCCTTGTCGATTTAAAAGCCTAGAAATACATGTTTAATGTTAGTGTGGTCCATGTCATCATTTTTCATGTTAATGTGGTCCATGTCATTATTTCTCATATCACGGTGCCATGTGTTGCAGGGTCCTAACTCACTCCTTGTTGCTATGGTGATGCTGTTGAATATTGGCCTTGCCATAATATTTGTCCACTTCCTGACATGATGATGCTGTTACTCAGGTGAGTTTATTCACATAATTTCCCTAATTTAAAAGACCACTTCACCCATCTTCATATACTGTAGTTGGTCCTCACTATGTTCATTATAAGTTGCTACCATTTCTGTGTACTTGATCTGTGTCTCAGAGAAGGGCTGTGGACAGTTCAGAAACCTAACTACCTGTGACATCATCGGTAGCCAGGTTTTGGTCATTTCAAACAAATTTCATATTTTTTGGGTTATTGCAAGAACAATGGCTTTTCAGCATGATAACTTTCCAGAAAGAGAAAGGCTGTAGTTTCTATTAGCTTGGAATCCCCATCACTGATGTCATTGGTAGGCAGGTTTCTGAACTGTCCTTAGCACACCATTGAGATGCTGAGGGAGTAGACGGACATTGTGCCATTTTATAATAAGCACTACTAAGGACCAATTATATGAATTGAAGATATGGTTGAAAATGGGGTGAAGCACTTCTTTAAACATTCACATTCCATACACAACATTTCTGAATGTGACACACTAACCCTTTTGTGTTCCAGACAGTGAAACCATGGTAACTGGTAGAGTTCTGTCGCTGGCCTTTGAAAAATCAAAATGGCGCCAGTCAGACCCGGAGGCAGCCAAAGGTGTTTAGGGAATCAACGTGACGCCCACGACAAATCGGGAGAAAGCCATCACTAACACCCACCACCCTGTCACAGGCCTTCACAAGCCCCAGCCCAATGATTTAGCACTCGTTTGGCCTCTGTGAAAGGCAAAGCTGAAGTGAACCGTTGTGTCTAGGGAGAAACAAAACAAAAAAATAATAATAAGATGAAAAAAAAAGCAAAAAAGCAAACACATACGCAGCAGGGGTAAAAAAAGGAAGAAAAAAAGGAAGAAAGAAATTGAAACCCACACGTGTGCTGACCCAAGCACTGGTCTCTGCAGCTCCTGCCACTCCCTCTGCCTTGTTGGCAGAGATAGCGGTGCTGCTGACTGACTGACTGACTGACTGACTGTACTGGAAGAAGAGTGTGGAGATGCACTTTTAGATGACGGGAGCGAACAGCTGCCTTTCTATTTTGCCATCTTGACGTTTTGATGGGGAGATGTGAGCACGCGCGTCGTCCAGGGGACTGTGTCGCAGTGGGAGCGTGCTCTGGCGTTCTGAGCCCACCCCCCCCCCCCCTTACCCCCCACACACCCCCCTCCATGGGTTCACACTACACTCGCTACAGGAAACTGGACACGACCGATGCTAGCTAGCAGTCAGTGCTAGCACGGCCACTAGCCAGTCTTACTATATTACCCAATCACCATTGCAGCTCCTTCCACACTCTCGCTCTGTCTAACTACAGGAATCCAGGACACAATGCTTTGAAACAGTCCCCATGCATGGTACAGTTTTGTTTGTTTGTTTTTACTGTAGGATTTTCTTTGTTCATTGTTGTTCTCTGAATGTTGGTATACCTGCAGTCATAGACTTATATTTGAAAAGGAAAACCTTTCTTATAACAAACTCAGTATTGATCCATAAATTAGTTTTTGTTTTTCCCTTTTTATTTGGAAAAGATTTTCTCAATTTATTTCATTTCTAGTAAAAAAAAAAAAGAAGAAGAAAGAATATATGGTTGTAAATTGTAATTCAAGAATTACAAACTAATTTTATTGAAAGTGCAATATGTTTTATTTTTTTAAAAGAAGGATTATTGTATTTTTGCCAAAATCATTGCACCGTTGCAAAAAGTCTATATGTTGCATTTATTTTGTCATACCACAGACGTCATTTAGACTTTAGAATTGGACAGAGAGCGTTGATTGACAGTTGGCATGGTAACTTGCTGTGAGGGAAGTTCACAATGTAAGCGCCAGCTAAGCTCTGTATAGTGAAGCGTGAAGCAACAAATGTCTTATTGATGATGTTATTTATTAAAAATCGAGAGAAAAAAAAAACGAGAACTACTTTGATGTTATCGCAGCACATGCCTAGACTACTTTGCATGAGATTTCATTGGCAGGTTCCTCTTTTATGTTCTCTTCTCTGGATCCAGTGTGACGGTACAACCACAAAGCTGTGAAGAGTAAAGTAAAGCAAGTTAAACGCCTGCTTTCTGTTGGAGGGGATGTGAACCCTGCTCGAATGCCTGTGAGCAGTGGTGGACGAAGTACTCAACCCCAGCACTTGACTCCTTTACTCCTCCTGGTCAAATATTACTCAACTACAAGTGAAAGTTGCTCAGTCAAATTTGTGCTTGATTTTAAGTACTGGAGTACTTGATAAAAGAAAATATTAAATAAAAAATACTTAAGTATTCAAAAGTACATGCTTTTAAAAATGATTTAAGTATTCAAAAGTAGAAATTACAAAGTCCATTGTTTTAAATATCAATGCATTGCTGTATTAAAAATGTTAAATGTTGCCCCAGAAATTCAAATAAACTTCGGAAAAAGTGAAAATAGAAAAACTTGTTGAGCTTGTAGATCTGCTACTCTAACTAGATTAGAAACATGGCTTATAAGTGGTTAATTAATTCATAATGTACCTTTTCCCCTAGAAATGTAGTGGAGTCAAAAGTACACTACAAAGAGTGAAAATATGCAGGAAAAAAAAAACTAATACTCAAGTAAATGTACTTAGTTACTGTCCACCACTGCCTGTGAGACTGGTGTAGGTTGGAGTCTCAGTTTGTGGAACTTGGGTATTGAATTTATTCAGGTTGAGGCTTACGGGGGAGAATGTGGCACCTAATAAGGGGTCAGGAGAGATGCCTTTAAAAGAAAACTTTTGACAGTATACTACTGTTTACCTCAGAGAAAAGAAGACGAGGAAGAGAGGGAAGACACCTCTTGAGAGATGACATCCTTGTCTTAATTTTGTTGCGTGGGGACGGGGCGGGGGGGGGGGGGAGGGGGGTGCACGGGGATCTGACTGTTGCCATCATCCAAATCCTGCTTAGTCGCTTTCAACCCCATGTGTCCCCATTTTGGACATGTCATTATAGGCGAGACTTTTGGAAAGTTTCAAAATGTTTAAAATATTTTCTCAAATTTCTTTGGAAATAGCTAAAATCGGCAATCTATGAGCTCGTAGATGGCCTATTTTCTCTATTCGTCGTGCGATTGGAGTATATCTAGCGCTTAAGTGGCTGAAATGCCACTTCGTCGCAACTGTCTGTAGTCTTTGTTGCAGGTACAGTGGGTTTATTTTATTTGAAGGTGGTTTATTTATGAGAAATGTTCATTATCATCTCTAAGTTTAACTATTTATTGTACAAATGATACATAACGTGTACATGTGTCGTTTTGAGCATTGATCACCACGAAAAGGGCTTCAAAATGGCTAGGTTGTCTTGCCATATAATTCAGTTCAAAATATGACTTGTTTATATGGTTTGTAGCGTTAAAAAAAAAGAAGAAGAAATGTTTGGCGACTGCTTATTTTGTCAATGAGATAGCTGCAAATTGTCCAGATAGTATAAGTTATTGGAATATGTGTTTTTTTCAGTCATTATTATTATTCATAATGTGAAATAGAAACAGCAGGGCAGACCATAATACTTCCAAGCCTAGACAAAATCATTGAATGATGTGAGTGTTGGAGTTAGCTACTGTACTGTACTGTGCTAATACTGTACGGCTTCAAAACAGTTTCAGACCCTTTTTTATTATTTTTATTTGTATTAGTTTTTCCCTGTTTTCATGAGTATGGTGGAGACTGCAACCACACAGGACGGGTCGAACAGACAGCCAGTTTATGAAATATTTTTTTGAAATGCAACATTGCATGTTGGAGACATTTCTATATAGATTATATACTATTTGTAAGGATTTTTACAGAGCACAATCCAGAATCTGGTATGAGCTGGTATTTTTCTAACAATTTGCACACCTGTATTTTGACAATGAGCATAACTTGTTTGTAATTGGTAATGTAATGCATATATGGTAACGTTGGACAGTTATAAAAAATATATAAATATATTTTATTTCTAATTGGTTGTAATGTACTTACCATTTGGGGGATGTGAAACGCAGGTGTACTTGTTTGAGTATTTTGCAAGGTAACAAGGATAAGTGGGAGACTTTTTGATATCTCAAAGTTAATGTTACCCCACTGATTTGTGCAAAGTCTTTGGAGATGAAGTTCTGTGTATAACAATAAAGATGTTATGCCTTGTAAAAGCCACACTTTGCTTATTTATTTGTTTATTTCATATTCCTACACTGGACTTAAATACCTCACACCCATCATCACCAACTCCACAGCTCACGATGTGATGATGTGTGTGTTATCATGTCCAATCATCTCCCACTTGCTCTCTACTATGGCTGCAACTATCGATAGCTTTTTCGGTTAATCAGATAATCGAGAAGCACATGTTTTTGGATCATTTATTTATTTTAGTAATATATTAACGAGTGAACGTTTTTGTAATAGATTCGACTAAATCGATTACTCTGATTAACCACTTAAGCCATTTTAAACTATTCATGCAACGGCATCG
>NC_139959.1:15299712-15302212 GCF_963454915.1 Gymnoscopelus microlampas | reverse complement strand
CAGAACAGACATGATACTGACCGCCTGACCATGGCATGGCATGCAGTATTTTTCCCTCCCATAGTTCATCTGGTTGGTGCATCATGGCCATCGCTAAACCACTGTAAGCACACAGGCCATCTGATGGAGTTATCATCAGCACTCTGCCGTCCTCATCTTGACATGTACTTTCTGTCACCAAAAGATGATTTAACTGCATGCAGTCAAACTTTAGATATGGATGTCCTAATGTTGTTCGTACACAGCAATAACCACTCATGATTCACTGAACGAAATGTGCTAATTGGGCAGCTATAGGTCACAGGCCGTCTGGCCTGAATCAGAAGGTTGCCGGTTTGACCCTTGCACTGGTGGAAGGTCTACTCCGATTTGTTTTTTTACTTGAGTGAAAGTCGCAATACCACAGGGTAGAAAAACTATTTTACAAAGGTCCTGTATTCAAGAGTTTACTTGAGTAAAAGTACAAAAGCATTGCCATCAAAATATACAAATATACCAAATATACCAAATATTGTAAGCTGTACCAAAGTAAAAGTACTCAAACCTTTCAACATTTGTCAAATGTTTTAAAAAATTGCAGATCTACCAGCTCACAACTGGGTGAGCTTGTAGATTGGCTATTCAATTTAAGTATAAAATAGGGCTCACGTGTTTAATAATCTAAATCATGTAGTGGAGTATAAAGTATCAAGAAATGGAAATCAAGTAAAAGTACCACAACATTGTACTTAAGTGCAGTACATGAGTAAATGAACGTAATTACTATCCACCACACTCGGTTCACCAAGTCCATGTGTCAAAGTATAAGCAATTTCCATGTCCACCGGGGACTAGAAAAACGGAACTTGAATCATACGAGAATTGAAGTC
Source organism: Gymnoscopelus microlampas (assembly GCF_963454915.1). Classification (NCBI taxonomy): domain Eukaryota; kingdom Metazoa; phylum Chordata; class Actinopteri; order Myctophiformes; family Myctophidae; genus Gymnoscopelus; species Gymnoscopelus microlampas. The sequence goes on along the minus strand of NC_139959.1, from coordinate 15,301,343 downwards.
ACATTCACAATTTGGAACTAATGAAATGGTTGTTATAAGGCCACAAGCGAAATAAGTACGGCATTATGTGCCATCATGTATGATACTGCAGAATTTCAATGGACTTATGAATACATTGGCTGAGTTAACATTATTTTAAAAGCTTCACTTTTTGCAAGGACATATAAGCTCTTTACGTCTGGCAATATTCCATTGAAAACAAAACATTATGGTAGACTGACAGGAAATGGGGAGAGAGAGATGGGGAGTGTATTCCGCAGCAACGGTAGTCGGGATCGGGGATCGAACCCGCGACACGCTGTAAGGCCTAGGTGCCCGGACCGCTACCCTAGCAGTCCGGGCCAAAGCAAGGGTTTCTTACGTGTATATATTTAACCACCCTCATCATGGCTGCATCCATCTCCAAACTAAAATGCAGCTGTGCTTCTAAAATTGGATTGAGGCTCGTAAGCAGTGAGAGGATATCAGTGCCTCAAAACTGTTGCTAAGACATCAGTATTAAGGAGATCCGCTTTCCATGCCTTGCATAGCAAGCTTAGCTTAGCATTCACGACATCTGCCGTACAGTATTTACACAAACAAATCTCAAGCAATAAATCATCCGCCTATCACGTTGCCGTGTAATGTAACTATTATCCAGCCTGATCACTCAGACACCTACACTGTTATAATATTTCAAAGTTGTCACATGCCATTTTATGTGGTAAAGCACATTCATAATACTTGACTGACACAAGCCACATGGATGCTTTCCAGAGCATGAATCATTTCATGTTGTTTATTGTATGCTGATTAACTATGGTGAAGGCTTTTGTCGTATGTCTTAGTGTTGAGTCATCAGAATTAAAACAAGCAGGTAATCAACCCAGGTCAGGGGCGATCTAATCTCTCAAGAACTCTCTCATAGTCTCATTACAAATACATGTGTAGTTTGTGTTGTAGCCATGTTTGTTATATGTTGTGTGTATGGTAGAGAGTGTAAATATTGCTGTTGCTACTCTACATGCACACTGTGTAGGCTGTAGGGCATAGGCAGGTAATAACAGTGGTCAAGTAGGGGAGTCACAGGTGAACAGCTGCAGGGAACTTAGGATCCGAGGAAGACACACAGTATTTACGCAGTATCATCCATTCAGTGCACCCGGCTTTGGTCGAGTATGTGTTGTCAAATCTGCATGAAAAATAAATTGCCAAACGCGTACTCAATGGAAGACCTCACTTACAGTATTACATCACCATGTGTTGGAAAAAATTACTTCAAATCCCCTCAAGTGGCTTTTTGTTTGTTGTTCGATTGCCATTACACTTTGTTTTAGGTTGAGAGTGTGTTTGAGTGTGTGTTGAGTGTGTGTTTGTGGTTTCTACTAGAAGCAACTCGTTACACTGGTTCCAGCCAACAGCCTTGTAACAAGACGCCAGTCAGACTGCAGACTAATTGAATAATTTTGCAAACAGTGTGACAACCACAGAACCCCACATGGTATGTTTTCTCCACTAATCAGTGTTCGAATTATCACCAGATGAGGTCACAAGGCAGGTCGCTGTTCTGTGTTGGTAGTGGTGTTGTGATGTTGAGGTGGCAACAAGATGATTTCAACACATATGCCTTTGATCCCAAGGAGTTGAGTTTG
>NC_139959.1:15224712-15294712 GCF_963454915.1 Gymnoscopelus microlampas | reverse complement strand
GTTATATTGTTTATAGCTAGATCACTGCAACATCTTTTTCTTTGCACAGAACAAGAGAGATGCCATTACGGTATGCAATTATAGCTGTGCCAGATTATGTAAGACTGTTGGCTTTCTAGAACACTATGTGATTTTCATTGTGTTGCTGATGTCTGAGGTGGGTGGGTCCTTGGGTACCAGGCTGCTCAGTGACATCTTCGAAGCTAGGCTTGTTTCCCTTCCCCTGGCCCTGGTTTTTGGGTGATTTGGGTGATTTCTGGGTGATTGGGTGATTTTCACCCGACGTTAGTGATAGAGAGTAACACAAATTGGGTGGGCTCTCCCACAGTTGTCAGTCATGTAGGGAGACTTCACTGGACAAGGCTCACATGTCCCAGGAATGCAGGAATGGGTGGACCAAAGAAGAAGCTCCATTATTTATTTCATTTTTTTATGAATTCTTTGTTAACAATTCCCACATTTTTCGCCTACATGAGGTCTTATTATGGTATTACTTTTTTTATAGGGCACCCTGATGATGTTTTTCATTTTTTTGTGATATTGTATGAGTATTCTTTTTTTTTATGGAATATATTATATTGGGTCAAATATACTCAACGTTAGTGATGGTGTGATAATATTCAACGTTAGTGTTCTAGAATCTAGGGTCAAACCATAGGGTTAAACTGATAAACTAGTGTACCATAGTCATGATTGGGGGGAAGCGGAACGTTTATGCTAGACCTCCGAGTCTTCACGGAAGAGGTCCGACGGCGCACGCCAATGTTTTTATTAAAACCCCTTCCGTTTCCGGTGAGTCCTTAGCTTTTTACTAGCAGCTGAAAGCAAACCAAGCCGCTGACTCCATCCTGGTGTGGTAAGAATGAGTTATCACTATAATACATCACAATAACCATTACTAATACCTTCCATTACATACTGTGATGTGATGCTTGTCCCGTCGTTCGTCTGACTCTGCGTTAATCACTGAACTATTATAGATAGATGGGAGATATTATAAGAGTTTTCTGGGCTAACTATTAGCCGTGGTTGCTAGCTGTAGCATCCCTGGTTTCGATATTATATGGTTCGATATCAGTGATCGATCATTTATCTGGTTTCCGATTAAACGTGTTATGTTTGTATCAAAGCTGTAAGACAACAGCGATGGTTATCTTCTGTGTAATGGCTTGTCTCTTTTAGTTCAAGTTAACGCTGCCGGCTTATCATGGCTAAAAGAAACGACAACTGTAATGTTAGGCCTGGTGTTACATTGTGTTGTGAGATCCTGGGTGTTAGCAGTGGTGGAAAGTAATTAAGTACATTTACTTATGTACAAATGTTGAGGCTTTTGTACTTTACTTGAGTATATCCAATTTCCAATACTTTTACTTCTACTCCACTACATCTCGGGGACACATATTGTACTTTTGCTCTACTACAATTATTTGAAAACTTAAATTACTAGTTACTTTGCACAGTTTGCAGATATACATTTTTTTTAAACATAAATGAACCACTTTGGTCCCGTTTCATTCATAGGCTATTTGAACATTTTGTATTTCTACATTGCAGTATTGATACTTTTATTTAAGAAAAAATGTGAGTACTTTTACCACCACTGCCTGGGTGTTAGTTTTTACCACGCAAGTGTTATTTGGTTTAATTTGTAACACTTTCAGACTCAGAGTTACATTAAATTACAGTCGACCGTACAGGTCCATTTGGTTACGTTTGTACACTATCAAAGTTAGAAATGGATTAATTAAAAAAAGAACACTGAGGATTTTACTGTGTAGCTTTACCAAGGTTGTTAAAATAACAAGAACACATCCAATCCATCCATCTGCAATCTCCAAATGACTCATATTGTGTCTTGTCTATTTTGTGTCTTTCAGGATAAAAGGACACATTTCCCAGACAGAATGGGTAAGTAATGTTGATAAACTTTCAGCCCTTGATAGTTCTATAATTTAGCTGAAATTGTATGTACACTGACTACAGGTTATCGGCTCAGCTGCCATTGCAGCACCCCACACACCCCACCCTTTTTTACTGTCGTACACCTATTAGACTAGCCTGGAAACCAGATGAATCTGCCAGTGCAAAAAAAAAAGAGGGCCCACGACAGATTAGTCTGGCCCTGCTTGGTTGTGATTGGATTTCGCCGCCCCCCGAAGTTGTGGGGCACAAATATGGGGCAGGTTTATTACCAGAGGCATTTTTTAATCCGCCCCTTACAAATGCAGGTTCCACCCAGAGATTCCAGACTAATATCTATGCAGTGATATTAGTCTGGCCATGCCAGGCTACTATTAGACCGCAGTGTTTATTTATCTAGCACCTCACCATATGGCTATTGGAGTTGCTCAGCTGTTGTTGTCTTTGCAGACGGCGAAGAGAAGACCTATGGCGGCTGTGAGGGGCCAGATGCCATGTATGTGAAGTTGATCTCTTCAGATGGCCATGAATTTATAGTGAAAAGAGAACACGCCTTGACGTCCGGGACCATCAAAGCCATGCTGAGCGGGCCAGGTAAGCATCCAAAGAAGTACAGAGGAATGCAAAGAATTGCATCCTGCTATGGCTCTTTAGCAGCGTTGCCAGATTTTGAGAGAAATAAGCAATCAGGTCTATGAAAACAAGCCAGAAATTAGCAACTATAGGTCACATGAGCACTTTAAACCTACATACTGTATGCATCGGCCATTTGAAAATAGCCAATCTACAAGCTCACAACGTGTCGCGATGTGATACATTGTGAGCTTGTAGATCTGCTATTTTCAAAAAATCTTTTTTAAACTTTCTAACACAAATATGGTAGGGGGTTCCCTGGCATAAAACATTTTCAGATGTGGTTTAGGGACAAATGCATTTGAGGGTCCATGACATGAAAATATTTGTGAACTACTGGTTCAAATAATAATTAGAGGAAAAAAAAAGCCCAAATAAGCAACTACATTTAAGTAACAAGCCCATTAAAATTAACCCGCAACCACCAATAATTTACAAGCAACTTTACAGAAAAATAAGCCAAAATGTGCTTATAATAAGCAGATATGGCAACACTGCTCTCTACTCATCTTAATTATTCAGAAGAAATCGCTTCTACGGTTAGGTGGTCTCCGCTACACACCTTGAGAGGAAAATGCCATTTTAGAGTGCTCAGATGTGAACAATATCCTTAGTATAGTCTCCCATGTACCTGAAGAGATGATTTTAAACCGGTCAGACGGATACTGATTCCCAAGGGTGTTGGTTAGGACTGAACTAGCTTATTATTAATACGTTTTTCTTCAAGCTTCAGATAATCTGCACATTTTCTAAGCAAATGTCCAACAACTCATTATATATTAACTAGCTATTTAATCAAATCAAGGCTTTTTGCTGTGAGATTATTATTTTGTGAATGCTCACACATTTACAATAATGGAAAATTCAAGCGTAGGCTTGTTATTGTTATCAATGTAATTCTAGCAATGCTGGATTGGATTAGTCTACACAACTTTGGCATGCTCTTATTTGGAAACGCAGACTTCGTTGAAGCTTGCTCTGTATAGGAAAATTAAACTCGCTTCAGGTTTGATATTTTGTCTTGGTTGTGTACCTTTCCATGTTGTATTCCTGTGAGTGACACGCACTAACTGCAAAGAGCGCAAGTCTTGTCTCCACAAGTACTGTAGCTGTTGGCACAGCACTAGCTGTAGTTTACAACCCTCGTAGACGTATTTACGATTCTGACGTCTTCAATCTACGAGAGTTGTAGGGTGCACCCCCCCATGGAGTCGAGCACTTTCTGCACTTTACCCCGCAGACACTCCAAACATGTCCAAATTGAAAATAAAAGGTGCTTACCGCAAAGCCCCAAATGTTAACGACCTCGGCGGGGTAGTAGTGATCCCCGTCGAGGTATATCTTTCAATAAAGAAGTCTTTTAATCCAGCTTGTGTCGGAATCTTCACTGTTCTTCTTTTGTTTTAAATGAGTTTGAACTGCGCATTAGCGATTTGGCGGTCGGGAGGTGTATTGCGCATTGAACACACAATGTATCAATACACCTCCCGACCGCCAAATCGCTGTTGCGCAGTTCAAACTCATTTTAAACAAAAGAAGAAGCAGTGCGCAACACACCTCCCGACCGCCAAATCGCTAATGCACAGTTCAAACTCATTTAAAACAAAAGAAGAACAGTGAAGATTCCGACACAAGCTGGATTAAAAGACTTCTTTATTGAAAGATATACCTCGACGGGGATCACTACTACCCCGCCGAGGTCGTTAACATTTGGGGCTTTGCGGTAAGCACCTTTTATTTTCAATTTGGACATGTTTGGAGTGTCTGCGGGGTAAAGTGCAGAAAGTGCTCGACTCCATGGGGGGGTGCACCCTACAACTCTCGTAGATTGAAGACGTCAGAATCGTAAATACGTCTACGAGGGTTGTAAACTACAGCTAGCACAGCACGCAGCAGTAGCGACTAGCTGTTGTACAGATACAGAGTCATGGTTGTGGATTTTTCTCAAAATCATCCCCGGGCTGGATTGGACCCGTTTCACGGGCCGCCAGTTTGAAGCCCCTGGCCTAGATGCCAAAAATGGCAAGCTGTGAGGTGTTGGCTCGTCGTTTAATAATCACTGAGCACTAACCTGTATCAACCACCTCAAATTGTATCATACAACACAGCATAACACATTTAGTTAACCTATGGTGATTAGGGGGTGAGATATTTTACCTGGTATTGGCCTTAGATTTCAGGGTGTCCTAAAACAAAGCCTTAAAAGGTTTTTAAATGTCCATTAAATCCATATTCCTAAAGTCTTCCTAAACAATTCTCTTTTTTTTGGGGCATTTGTGTAATATTTACAAATAATGGTACAGGAGATTATTAACACTCTATGGTGTTGTCCATTGAACCCGTTTGTCCAGTTGGTGGCACTATGCTCCCATTTACATGGAGATCTGTGATCCAATGTCGTTTTGGAGCACATATCAAGTCAAGATGATTTGGTTTTTTTACGGAACAACTTGCTTGGGTTAACTTGTTCTTCGAGATGAGAGAAACTTTTATTGATCCCAGGAGGCAGAAACTAATTGAGTAGCAGAGTGTGGAAATGTACCCTATAGCGGTGGTTCCTAAACGTTTTAGCTCAAGAGCCAAAAGACACACTTGATGTCTCCCCAGGACCCAGACTAGTGAAAATATTTTCATGAATTCGTTTTTTGAAATCCTTTTGAAATAAATAATTAAAACAATTAATTGTAGGAAATGGTAAAGGGCTAGGCCTATTTACTTGCGACCCATAAAAATGGGTCCACGACCCCAAAAGGGTCCTGACCTATTGTTTGAAACCACTGGCCTATATAAAATGTTCACTTAATATTCATTTGGAAAATTTCTAATTTGGGTGCTGAACATTTTTTAAGTACTTACGACTTAGTCATTGCAGGAGCTCATAACTTCTAATCCTCTCCATCCAGGTCAGTTTGCAGAGAATGAAACCAATGAAGTGAACTTCAGGGAGATCCCCTCTCATGTTCTATCTAAGGTCTGCATGTACTTCACCTACAAGGTCCGCTACACCAACAGCTCCACGGAAATACCTGAATTCCCCATTGCTCCGGAAATCGCACTGGAACTGCTCATGGCTGCCAACTTCTTGGATTGTTAAAACGGATAAAGAGATAAATGTAGCGGCTTCAACATTTTTAGATTTGTTTTGTTTGTTTTTGACTATTTAACTACTTTTGCCATGTACGTCATAGAAAAAAAAAATGAATGGATATATCACAACAAAATGTATGTGATTGTTTTTCATTTTGCACCTGGCTTTCTGTTTTCATTTTATTGGTGGTAAAGAGTTTCATTTTAATATAATAAACAGATATGGCAGGCTGCATAGGAACCCCAGAAAGTGACAAAATGTGGTTACCCCTAGAAATCACTTACATCTTAATAAATAATTGTTTGGTGAGTGTTTTGGTGCTAATGCTGCCTTGTTTGCTATGGTTGCTGTGTTCATTTGACTTTTTATACCATGTACACAAAGGAGCTACCCTTTTTTTTTTGTGTTTTGCCAAATTATTTACATGTAACGCCTAGTTTATGGTAAATCATATGACTGTCACTCGCTGGAAACTCAACTCATTTTTGTTGAGCTATCCCGCCGTGCGATGAACTATAAATTTGGCTTAAGTATGGTTTTACAAGATTACTGCAATGGACAACACTGCTGCTGGTGATATTGCAGATATCATTTGGCCCTGAATTATCAAATCATCATGCCTTATTTATTAAGGTTTACTATTTGTAGATTATTTGTGAAATATCTTGGCACTTCACTCTTTGTTGTAGAGAAGCATCACTGTGTTGCTGTTCCAGAGGAATCGCATGGGAAGCATAGACTTGAGAATTTTATTCCTAGGGAAGATCAGGTGCAACAATGGAACTTGAGTAAATCACGTACATTTTAGAATTACTATTGCAAGATAATAAATAACTTCAAAAGTATACATGTCTGTCTCTGGCAGGCATTGCCCAGTCATTCCAACATGTACCACCTTGTATCTTTTCAGCTATTTAGAAACCAGCATATATGTTCAGTTTGCTGTTTGTCTTGAAGCTAAAATCAGAATACAGCGAGGTGATCTTCAAGAGGATTCAGGATGGCTGATAATCTCGCTCCACATGTCCTTTTACGGTAATAAACAGCACCTCTGCCAGGAAAGGAAGGGTTAGTGCCTGTGTTGTCCTCTGGGATGAACCGTAGAATTGAGTGGGTGGATACATTCTAGTAAGTAATTGCACGGGGGAGTACATGGTATGTTCCAGAGAATTAAGACCTGAGTTTAATACTGTCTATACTTTGTATGCTTGTGTGAACCTTAAATATAGACTGGTGTTTACCATTTCTGGTTTGTGGTGTGTTATCAATGACAGATAAAATTGCCATTGTGATAAATTCAGGCAATTGAGCTTAACATATAGAGACTGGACATTGTCCCACCCTGAGCAAGCATTTTTTGTTACAGTGGCAATGGAAAACTCCCCCTGGAACAAACGTCAGGTTCTAGGGTGGGCAGCCATGTGCCTCGACCGTGGGGGGAATAAAGTGTCAGTCAACACAAATACATAATGTGTTGCCATAAGAGTGACATCATCCATTGTAAAACAATGAATAGGGCGTAACTGCTATGGGCTACTCCACTGCATGTCAGTGGGGAGTCTCAGGAAAATGAGCTGGGGAAACATGCTTGACCACTTTAACCCCATATGGTTGACCGGACCCTAGTATAGAGCCCAGAGGGACTCCGGTCCCTCTGGGCTCTATACTAGGGTCTTTTCTGTTATGCTACGCAACGTGTTGTGAGCTTGTTGATCTGCTATTTTCTGCAAAAGCTCCACAATATGGATGCTGGGGTTTAAGTGGTTAAAGTGCACCATCTCTATTTTTATATAGGGCTAGAGATGGTGATGGGTCATGGTTTTGTTCAGGTTTTTCTTTTTAAACCTTAGCATTAAGTTCTCAGCCACATTCAATTGACTTTCATAATTGAACCATAAATCCTAGATGTTTTTTAATGTAGCATTGTGTTTATTTATTTATTTTCCTTTTTAAGTAGGCTATGCAGATTTGATCAGTTTGAAGTTATATAGGCATATAACCACTAACGCTCTGGTTCTCAACACAGGTCCTAAATCAAACTGGGGTTAGGGTTGAAATTAAAAATATTGAAAATCACTTCTTGCAATAAGCCATATTATTAGCAATGCTCCTTTTATTTTTGTGAAATTGAAAATAATTATAAGAAGAGTTTGAAAATAGCCGATCTACAAGCTCACTTAAGTACATTTTGATACCAATACTTTTGTACTTTTACTCAAGTCAATTTTGAATTCCGGACTTACACTTGTAACAGAGTATTTCTACATTGCAGTATTGATACTTTTACTTAAAAGTACAAAAAAATGTGAGTACTTCTCCCACCACTAGAGGTCATTGACCCCTATACCCTCATCACCCTGGCCTAGGCCTCAAATATGTAGTTGGCATATTACATATATATGTCCACGTAAGTACAAGACTCTAGACTATTTACCCTTCCTATAACTACATTGTATTGAAACGTTGCACGGAGGGAGGTGACGAGACATTTTCTCTGTCACAAGCAGCTTATTTTGTTGTGTCAAAACAACACTTCCACTGAGCCATGTGACTCTATGACGTAAGGCTGTGCGTTACTGCTCTGGGTAATTTATTTTGCCTTGAGAGGCATGCCATAGGCATATACAAATTATGATTATTAAAATAATATTAAATGTGTTTAAAAGTTATAGATGGCCCTGGGGGCCTTGACATATACCGTGTATTTCAGGGCACTCTCTCTAAGATAAAGTGACCGTGGTTCTCAAACCACCCAAACTTGTAGATCTGCTTTTTTTTCATCTTGGATTTCTTTTTTTTGTTGTTGAATACTTAGGAATATAATTTGAAACATTTTAACAACACAAATACTGTATGGGAGGTCTCTGGCACAAAACATTTTCTGATGGGGGTGCACATACATTAATTAATTAATTAATTATTACAGTGGTGGAAAACATACTAATCTTTTTTTTTTACTTATGTAAAAGTATCAGTACTTAGTTACTTGACACCACTGACAAACACAATTAAATTGGGAGGTCCTTGACATGAGAAAGTTTGAGAACCCACTCTACTCCTCCTCCTCCACAGATTCAAGGTAAAAAGGTACCCGACGCTGGTGCAGGGGGGTTTCCAACATGGCGTCGATGCAGGTAAGAACACAATCTGACAGCGAGCGTACATTTATTACTAGTTAAACCCTTAGTAACTGTCATCTTTTTAGTTTTAGACGACATGTCTGCTTCTATCTGCGTCCACGTTACGTGTTGTTCTGCGTCATAAACCATATGAAGACAATAACAATGTGACACTAGTGTTCGGGTGAAGACTAGTGTTTGTATTATTTGTGCGTTTAGCTCTCGGGCTAAACCTCGCTAGCCCGTCATCATCATCATCATCATCATCATTGAGCCTAAAGGCTTTATAGGGATCTATTCTGACTTCATCACGCGATAATAGATGTATATATTTTATTTCAGCTGGTAAAAAGTTTAAATCTCAGTTGGAATCATGTCACTTTTGTTTTGAGTACATTGATGTATGCATCTCTAAATTAAGGCAGTAGAAACAGACAGTAGACACTGTTAGCTTGCAGCTAAATATTGACATCACCCCCTAGAGTTATAATATATCGTTCACCCCCTGATGATCTGTAGATATCTAGAGTTTAAACACTTGCATCCGTATTTTGGGGAATACGGATGCTGGGGAAAATAGCCGAGCTACAAGTGACGCGTTGTGAGCTTGTCAATCGGCTATTTTCAGCGAAAGCTTTCCCCACAATAACAGAAAACCGAAACTACACCCTGACGGACTCCTCTCAACCATAAGTGGTTAAACAATATTGTTTATACTTGTACAAGTGTTCAATTGTGGCGTTATTCTTATCCCCGTGGAGCTCTACTTTCGACACTTTGTTTTATTTGTTTTGCTGTTAAAAGGATCCCTGGATAATAAGCCAAATATGCCTAAATACATTCTAATTGTCATAAAAGAACATTTAAAACACCTTAAATATTTTATATAGTTTAGAAACGGTTAATTAATCTTTTACTCAAGTGGGTGTTGTCGTAAGTTGATGATGTAATTTGTCCATGTGTGGTCCAACCACAGAGTTAAAAATAAGGGTCCAGCCCTATGGAATGCATGTGCTAATAAAAAACTACTTCCTAATGTTAATATGAGCATCAATATAAATATGTTTTATCTGCACATGCATTCCATAGGGCTGGACCACAGATGGACAAATGACACCATCAGCTTGCGGTGGGCGTTGTCCCTCTTCAGTAAAAGACTGTTTCTAAAATAAATAGATTATAAAAAACATATTTTTAATTTTAGTCAGAGGGCAATTATAATGTATTAAGCCATATAAGGCTTATTAGCCAGGGATCCCTTTAGTGGACCCCCATCTGAAAATATTCTGTGCCAGGGACCCCCATACCAGATTTGTGTTGTTAAAGTGTTTTAAAAATATTCAAAATTTTCCAAATTCTTTCAAGATCATGAGAAAATAGCAGATCTACAAGCTCACAATAGATGGGCTATTTTCAAATGTATATAGGGTTAAAGTGGTGAAACAAGATTTTGATGCAATATTAGCTCATTTTGTTGGGGACCCTCTGGGCTCCTCTCAAGGACCCCTGAGGGTCCCCGGACCCCACTTTGAGAACCACTGCTTTACAAAACTGACAAAGATTCAAGATAGCTTTTATTCTAATATATTTATATCTAAATAAATAAATACCCCAAACTAAATTAATTTTTGACAACGAGCATAAAAACTTTATATAACAACTCATTTCAACTGCTCTTCAGAAGTACATTGAGTTCATAGAGTTCATGCCATTTTAAATGCATAGGCGTGCATACATCCCAAGTAGGGCTGTCACGATTGGAAAATTATGAATGAAAATTACATTTCTGTTTGGCTTGTAAGTTTTGTAAACAAAAGGTGCACGGGGCAGATGTGTCAAATAACTTAAGTAATTGAATAAATGAATACTTAATGTGAATAGTGGAAATAGCCGATCTACAAGCTCAAAACGCATCACAACGTGAGCTTGTAGATCTGCTATGTACACTATTTTTGAAAATGTTTAAAATACAATAAAATAAAACTATTTTTGAAAATATAGTAACATTTTTCAGCATGGAAATGATTGACGATTATGCAAAAATCTTATCTTATATCAAATAAATGTGATTATGTAATAATTGTGACAGGCCTACTCCCAAGTTCATACTACCTAACATACTGAGCCTACATGGTATAGTTTTGTTAATCCTGCATTCTCCTGAAATGTTTACTTAGTCCGCAGGCGCTGATTCACTGCATACAGTTTTACAGCACATGGCTCTCTTAGTCCTTATTGTATTTTAATTTTCAGTTTTTTACAGTTTTTTTTTTTATTATAAACTGAGGCCATTTAAATCCGCTTCAGTAGAATCACAGACCTTTAAAGTCAATACATAGTTTACCTGGGATAGTTTATATTTAAGTTAATATGATTTTTGTTTTTTGGTCTGCACCTCGATTTATGATCATTAATCGTCCAAGTCATTACATGTGTAAGTAACTTTACAATATCTGCTTTTTACAACAGAAAAGGCTACAAAAGGAACTGTTAGCTCTGCAAAATGATCCACCTCCAGGAATGACACTTAACGAGAAGAGTGTACAGAACACTATTACGCAGTAAGTATTGTTGATAAAAAATATTTACACACACACACACCCTGCAAAAATAAATACCACACTTCATATTAACATAAATTGAAAACATGCACATAAATCCACTGTGCAAAGGTGAAGTATCTTGCATTGTTGTGATGGGGACAGCTGTGCCACCATGTCTGGTGCTACTTTTACTGTAGAAGAAGCAGCTCTAGTAGTATTCTAGTAATGGTATTGTAGGTCAGTGGTTCTCAAACGTTTTCACGTTAAGGACCCCTATATCTGGAAAAAATGCTGTGCCAGGGATCCCCACACAAGATTTGTTTCATAATTGTTTTTTAAGATTTTTTTTGAAAATTGCAGATCTACAACCTCAAAATGTTTAGTGATGAGATGCATTGTGAGCTTGTAGATCGGCTATTTTCAAATTGCCTATGTATTGTATAGGTTTAAAGTGGTTGAACTGTTTGTAATGCTATGGGTCCCGAGCATAGCATTACAAACCACTGTTCAAGGTTCACTTTATTTGTGTCTGAAATTTGTCTTGGAATTAAGGACTTAAAAGCTGCAGTACTAAAAAACACAGATGACAAAATACAAAAAGACATACACTAGGGAGTTCTAGGTAACTATGCATGCCATGATGGATGAGGAAGTATTGGGGTCATCCTGGCGTCTGGCTACTCAGGGCCCTCGCCAGAGCATCTCTAATGCGCAGTGTCACTATTCCCCCTTATAAAATATTTAACAATTTGGCATGTGAGCATGGAGGCTAGTGTAGCATGGAACAGAGACTGCTTAGCTGACCTTCATGTCTGTGTGCCTGATGTCCCCTTGAAACCCACAGTGGTTACTATTGCTGCTGCCTGAGTCGGATTGTGTCTGATGAGCAGTAAAGAGGAATCGAGACATGACCTTGCAGAATGTATTGAAGTAAAAATGTGGCCGTCATTCAGAAGTCTTTCAGCTGCAGGCCAGGGGTGCATCACTCTCTGCTGTTAAGAATCTACGACTATAGTCTTGCCAAATAATGCTTTCAGGTGTTTTGGAATGTAGCCCTTGTGTTGTAGCTTTGAAACATTTATAATTGCGTCGCTTCCTCATAGCAATCCTTTCACCATATTGTTTTGTCTTTTGTGAACGGTGCCATGGTTACACAATTCTCTGGACTAGTTCAGCTGGCTTGCAAGTTCAGTATGTATCCTTGTTTTGTGATGGCATGTATGTGTCATTGTCCCTGCAAATCCAGTGTGGAAATTTCTGTTGTGATTAGTGTTTTTTTTGCTTCCACAGTTCTAGTCACTTACAGTGCTTTTGTCTTTTTCTGGTTTTGTTTTTGTTATTTTTATCCCACGGATCCTTTTTTGAAGGAAAGTACACTGCTTGACCTTCAAGCTAACTTTGTCCATTTTTGTAACTAAGGTAGTCAGGGACTGGTTCTCATGGCTGTCAGTGTTGTGCATGTGACAGTGATAAGGTAACCAACCATGTGTTTTCAGTTTAATAGCATTTGTTTACATAGTACACTCTGTCTCTGGGCGGTGCTCAATGTTTCACAATGTATTTATAGTTGAATACGTGAGAGCTACGTGAGAGCACAGTTTGCACAGGTTGACAATGACAACGACCTCACAGGAGTAATTCACTGCAAAGAATAGAGAGAAGCTGTAGTGCAGACCCTGTCACCTGGCTTGTGCTTCCCCTCACTTTCACTAAATAGCTCGGTGTTATTTTTGTTGTCCAATGTAATCTCTAGCCTATGGGGAATTTGAGCAAGCTGAGAAGACTGTCCTTAGAGTCCTCTACAGTTTTCAGAGCAGCAGAGTGGACTGGATCAGGTGTAGCCGGGCATCATGCACAGCGATGCTATCTGCCTCTAAGCTTCCCTCCAGTAAGGAATGGAATGCTGCTGACACTATACCAATGCTCGTCGACGCCGACTGTCTGCAACTAAATGGATGAAGTATTAAACAGGGTTGACCTTCTGTGTAGAACTAAATGCTAAATTGCTTCTGGCTAAACGTGAATTGACACAAGGCTCTATAACAACAGAACAACTGCCGCAGGTCCACTGGCTCTCTATAGTGTCATATCTGGGCTGCCTGCATAGAAGTAATTTGGGTCAGACATAGTGGTGTGGTGTTCTGCTATCAATGTTCAAATGTTCTCCCCCTCTAAGGTCTTTGTCCCTCAACAGGCAACAGGCAATCACTAGACAGTAGACACATGTTGGGCTACTGCACTTTAATAGTAGATTTTGACTATTTTGTCTTTCACCGCTAAGACGGGTGGATTCATGCTCAGTTTTATGGAATTCAATGTCATACCCTTGCAGAATATTACAAGTTGTAAGCAAATTCTCACAACAACATTTGAGGCCTTGTATGTAGTATGAAGATCGTGTGTGTAAGAAGGCCTTTTAAGGCTAGTATTCTTTAATTAACAGAGATAATAATTAACAGAGATAATGCATGGTACAAGTCAGTCCGCACATGGTCTGTGAAAAGCCTGTTTAGGAATAAGAGGGATACGTCCCTCATAGGTAGTTGTATATGTTAAGAAATTATATGCAATTATGTAATAAGCCCTACTGCACATTTTATATATAAAAAACACAATCGGCAAATGAGAGGAAATGGCAGCACTTCCAAAGTGCAAGCTCTTGCAATTCTGCTCAGAATTTAGTTCACTTCTTTATTTTGCTACACCAGGCTTCTAACGCGTTTGAAGGAGTGCTGCTATTTCAACTTATTTGGTGTTTAATTTTGTATTTATACTAATTAATAATAATGTATTGACTGTAGCTGAGCACCCACAGCCAGAGGTGCTGTTGGCTGCTCTAAACTTTTCCATTGAACACATTTCTTAGAAAACAGAAAAAGTATAGCCAAAGATGTAAATCAGGCAGCTAGCAGAATTAAAAGAGATGATGGAATCAATCAATGTATGCAAATTCTCATGTGATTTTAGAGGGATGTAATGGCTCTGGTGTAAACTCGCTAGAAACCAGTACACTACATTCACAAGCTGGTTGGTTTCTTCTTGGTGTGTAAAAAATGATGGCATGAGATGACCCCTGTGTTATTGGGCCTCTTATCAGATTTCTCTGTAATTTGATGGCTTATCTAAAGACAGTGCTCAGGTGAATGAAGGACTGGTTCTACTTGAGTGACCTGATCACCTTTGCACTTTTCTGGTAGCTCAGCATGACCATTGATCTGACCAAATGCATGCAAATCCACAACATGTTCTCAATCGCTCCATATTTTTATCCAATCTCCAAAAGAATTTACGTTGACTACATTTAAGTTGACTAGCCTAGAAATAAATATGCTGGTGTTCTGCTTATAATGTGTACATACTTCTCATACATTTGATTATCTACCACTTTGAATATTCGACTAAAGATATGACTGGACTGCACTGGAGATCCATTAAATTGACATTGATTTCTAGGTCTTTCTTGGATTCCAGTTAATTAAAAAAAAAAGACTCATAGGATTAGGTCAGTGGGCTGGTAATAGAGCCAGTGCCTGCCAAGGAGCGAAATTAGAAATCCTGTCAATCCAGTTTTGGGAACTGGTAGAACAATCCAAATTTCTGTCCTTCTTTGCTATTCCCCAGCTAATGGCTGACGATCCAGAGATTCTATATGACCATTAGACATTTGACATATTAACTCATTCCCTGCCTAGAACGACTAAAACGACTTCTGTCCATAAGCCATGCCTGCCTAGAACGACTAAAACGACTTTTTAAAAAATAAAAAAAATAAAAAATATTATTTTTTATTTTATTTTTTATTTTTAGATTTTTTATTTTTTTTTGACCCAAAGACCAAGGAGATATGATTTTTCGAAGATATAGACTCCCATCCACTTCCTTGTTAACTTAAAACTTTAAAATTCTGTATCTCGGCTCCTGAGTACTTTTTTTTTTTCAATGAAAAATATGGCAGTGTTCAAACGCGCCAGAAATAATTCTGGCAGTGAATGAGTTAACTAGTACTCTATACACCGAATCATCTCCACAATCAAAAATGTGTCTCTGGGTATATAACGCCGGCTGCGTCTCTTTCAAGCAGTACTATTCATTAACCTTATTTCAGGAAGAACGGGACACTCAGGATATTGTTAATGGTTATTAAAAACATATTTTGTTATACATATCCACAGGTTGACAACCTAGAGTAATTTTCAATCTGGACGCTTTATTTTGTATTGCACAAGCGTACATTCTACCCGGAAATTCTGATCTAGTCTATTCCACATTTGACAGTGCATCTTCAGTGATGTTAAATGATATGCCTCATTAACATTCACATACATTTTCGTTTCAGGTGGATTGTAGATATGGAGGGAGCCTCTGGCACGCTCTATGAAGGAGAGAAATTTCAGCTGCTTTTCAAATTCAGTAGTCGATATCCCTTTGATTCACCTCAGGTAAGCATGAGCAGCGATTTTATGCATCAACAATGGGTGGGTAGATGTGAGCGTTGACTCAGCTGAAGGGCATGCTCCAACGCAATGCATGTTGCTTAGTAACACTCCATTTTGTCTGAATGATGAGTGATGATGTCCAGTTCATTGCAGGAAAAACGTCTCTTTAGTATAGTATTCAAGCATATCATCGCTGTCGGGTATAACCTTGCATGTCCAAAAGCGTCACTTTTCAGGAAATGTAAAAAGAGCTTGTGTTCCAATAGATCCAATGTTGTTATTATCTAGTCACAAGATCTTGTTAATACTTTTCATTGGTTCACTATTTATAAAACCCACAGACAGACTTAACCACTTTCCCTTTCGTTGTGGGTTGGCAGATCTGTTATTTTCACTAATCTTGCGTGACACTCTTGTACGATGAAGTAGGGCATTAATTAACAAGAATTGAAATATGGACATACAAGATGTGTGCCCAACATCAACAATATGGAAATGTACAGAATCTTTGGGGCTAACCCTCAATTACTGTCTGATATTAATCCTGAACATTGTTAATACTATATACAAGAAAATTGTGATGTGATAAACAATGTGATAAGCAAGACTGTGTGTCTCCTAACTAGTTGCTTGCACATAAAACACATGGGTCAATCATTTCTGGCTCGGGCACATTGGAGCCAGGAAGAGACATCATCATGGAGCTCCCACTGAGGCCATGTTTGAAGAGATAACCTTAACTCACCAATCTTATTTTGCATATCAACAGCCTGATGGCCTAAAAATAGAGAATGAAAATTACGTTAACTAGCAGCAAGCCACACACCGGCCACCTCGCAATGGGCGCAACAGGCTGGCATTATAGCTGCCTTTCTTTTGCACTTTGTATGCCGTGTGAAAGATATCCAGGGCAGACCTTTATTCATTGTGTGAGAGACTCCATTTATAACTACAAACATTGTGACAGCATATTAGCCTGTGTAAAGGAGGAAGATATATGGTAGGAGGAAGGTATATGATGTGCATGCGTTCTACTTACCGTATTACTGTGCACAGCATTTCTTTGTGTAGTAAAAGCATTACCGATGGTGCTTTTTGAAAGAACAGGGTCAATATTTAAAGGTAGGGTAAGTGATATTTTTTGGTTAAAACAAAAAGTATTTTGTTAAAAGGTTAAAATACTATATTCTGATAGTAATCATTGCTATAGAGTGTTTTTTCAGTAACAGATATCTCCCTGTCTCTCCGGCTCTTTAATAAACAGAAAATACATTTTTCGGTAGGTGTCAAAATCTCAGCCAATCAGGAGAAAGTACAAATTTTTAAGCTTAATTTGTATAGTGTTCCAGTTCCAATTTTGTCTGCTCATTTCTTTGTGTCATCACTTCCAATTTCACTTGTTTAATCTATATCCTGATTGAGTTCTCTGTCCTGGTTGGATAAAATTGGAAATGAAACTGAAACTGAAACGAAAATGCATTTTCTGTTTAATAAAGAGGTGGAGAGACAAGGAGACTCCTAATACTGAACAAACACTCTATAGCAATGAGTACCATCAGAATATAGAGCTATTTAACAATTATTTTAACCAACGCAAATCACTTACCCTACCTTTAACATTGATTTGTTGGCTCTAAGCAAACGGGTCCCTAGTCATTATTACTTTCTTTTGATTGTTGTTGGAACTTCTGTCAACCTTTTGGACACACACACACACACACACACACACACACACACACACACACACACACACACACACGCACACACACACGTAGTATATAAATAAAACCATCATTCCACTTAAATCCAGACGACACTCTTAGCGTCTATATCTCTAGTGCCCTGTCATAATAGCCTCATCTTGTGATGTTCCTGCTGTACTGTTGTTCATTAACCACTTTAACCCTGGCCTCCCTGTTCAGCATGTCATTATATTTGTAAAGATAGTCAAATTTCCCAAAAGGTAAAAAAAAGGGCAAAAATTGGGACCTGTTGTGAGCTTGTACAGTAGATCGGCTATTTTCACAATTCAAGTAAAGTATACAGGGATTAGTCACCCCATGGAGACATGAATTTATGGATATTTTTTTGTTTGCATTCCTAAGCCAATAACTTGATGACTGGCAGCGGTTCCGGTAGGAGACACAAAGAGTCTCCTTTTGTCTCCTACCGGAACCGCTGCCTACCGGTCTGCTGGTCATCAAATTATTGGCTTAGGAATGCGACAAAAACTAAAAAAAATATCCATGAATTCAAGTTTCCATGGAGTGACTAATCGATAGAAAAAAAGTAATTTATTGGGTGAACTATCCCTTTAAGTGTTGAGCATTGGATGCATTTTACTCCCTCTCTCAACCCACCACCCTTCAAATCACTACACCTCTCTTTCTTTGGCTCCCCGTGATGGGAGGCCCTCACTCTCATGTGAGGCCCTCACTCTCATGTGAGGCCCTCACTCTCATGTGAGGCCCTGTCAGGTGCCAGCCTCCCTCTACTCATTGGCTGCGTTTACATGGACACGTTTATTCCACTTCAATTCGGAATGAATGCTCATTCAGAATAGAAATGCTCATGTAAACGCATCGGTATGGCCATACCGGTCTGATCCGAATGAAATTTCATTCGGGTTTGAAGGGCTGGTATATACCGATAGAATCGGGCTACATTGCCCATGTAAACGCACTGGTATCAGACTGGTATACATTTGTTCTTTTGCGCATGTGTCATTGGCTAGCGCGGTGCTTCTGGGTGGGGGGGGAGAGGCGCAAGCCATGTGGAGTCTGGCGCTCCAAGCCCAAGTCGCAGACGCGCGTAGTTCTCCGCCGACCGGCTCCTCCTCCGGGTCAGCAGCAAATATAACAGGAGCTGATTTTGCTGCATTAAACTCATCAATAGCAGACCAATGGCCGTAGCCAGGATGCGGTGTGCTTCCATTATCAAACCTTCTCTCTACCTTCTCTCTCTTAACTTGTTTTATTGTCTCTCTTCTCTTCTTCCTCATTTACCTATATAGCTGGCAGCTTTGATTGATTGTGAGCTGTGGCTTGTTATTATTTCTCTCTGGCAGCCGTGATTTAAGGCCTTGGCTACACGTACATGGATCTTTTACTAAACGGATATTTTAGTCCTCCGTTTTTAAAAAGAATCCCTGGCCACATGACAAAGATAAACAAAAATCCCGGTCCACACGTAGACGCAGAAACGCATCGATCAGCTGCATGTTTCAATTTTATATCAGATTTTATATTTACATTTATTTTATAATTATATATATGAGGGGCCAACTACAAATACATTTGTAATCACATGTTAAGTCCCAATACTGCAATAGCTGCATTATTTTAATAGCATACGTGAACAGCATACGTGAACATAAACGAAAACAACATTATTAGGGCTCAGCTGCAGCGCAAACAGTAGCCATGGTTCACATGACGCTGTCGAGTCTCTGGTTTATAGTGGTGTTCGTTTTTTTTTTACATTGCCAACTCTCACATGTACATAAACGTTCAGATTTCAAATATAAAGTGCTTACCCCTGAGCCATGGATGTTACAAGGCAATCCGGACCGTGATAAGTACCCATATCTCCCGTATTGTTCAATAAAAAGCATTTTAATCCCATTGCCGGACATTTTCTTTTTCTGTTCTTTTATTTTGGTAATGTATCAGAGTGCAATACACCTTCCAACCATTGGTGTCGCATGGTTGAAAGCATCGGAGAAAATTTGGAGAAAATGGCCGACGATCGGATTAAAATGCTTTTTATTGAACAATACGGGAGATACGGGTACTTATCGTGGTCCGGATCGCCTTGTAACGTCCGTGGCTCAGGGGTAAGCACTTTATATTTGAAATCTGAACGTTTATGTACATGTGAGAGTTGGCAATGTAAAAACATCGAACACCACTATAAAGCAGGGACTCTCGGCACCGGGGCGATTGTGTTTTAGGACGACAGACCCCACATTCACTCTGTGTGCGCGCCGTGTGTTCTACTTGGCGCAGAGAAAGAGGGTTTTCGTCACACAGTGAATGAGCTACTTTTCCCACCACTGTCTTATTATTAAGTATGACATTATTTAGCCATAAATGAGCGTGCCTTGTTTCATAGACTGTAAGTGTTGCTCTCTCTCTCTCTTCATTTATTATTATAATGACCATGAGCGGTCCGGTGTTTATGTATTATTGTATTATTTATTATTATAATGACCATGTGCGAATGCGCGATGACGTCATCGTTTCTCATAATCTCTGGATTACATGTCCACACAGATCCACTGAAACGCATGTTTTGGAAAACCTTCACTTATTTATCCGTTTACAAAAATATCCGTTTTAGCGGCCAAAAACACCGTTTGCGTGTGGCTGAAAGGCCCAAACGCACACAAAAATGTGCGTTTAGAAAAAGATCCATGTACGTGTACCCAAAATTGTTATTATTCATTACCAAGGCTGCCAGAGGTAAATAATACATATGTTTACCTGTCAAACACCCCCGCCCCGTCCCCAACCTGGCCCGAAGCACTCATGCGCATGACCAGAGTTCTATTCCGAATGAATGCTTGGCTCATGTAAACGATTGAGGAACAGGAATACTTTTATTCAGGTGCCATGTAAACAGTTGGGTATACATTTCTATTCGGAATGAGTTCATTCTGAATGAATAAATATTGTGCATGTAAACGCACCCATTGTTACCCACCATTATTCCCACTTAACTCGCCCAGACTCTCTATCCTCTAACTCTGTGCACTCTGTTTCTCTCCTCCTCATCACACCTCCCATATCTTCTCCCTTCTCCCCCCTTTCTAATGGCTTGTGTCCCTGTGCCCTCTTTCTATTTATCTTTACTCCGCTGGTCTCGCCTCCCAATTCGCTATTCCTCTCTCACCCTATAACGGCCCCTCTTTCTCCTAATCCCACTGCCTCATGTTGCTGTAGAGGGCTAAGCCTGAGCTTATGCAGCAAGTCTCATTATTTTCTCCCATTAATGGGACTACTACTTGCTCTACCCCCTCATTTCAATGTATTTGTCAAATATTTGTATTGTACTAGTACTAAACAATTTGGACAATCCCATTCATCATCAACCCATTTCAATCCTGTCCATCAGAGTTGGAAGTGCTCTGAAAGGATAAACTACTTCAAGTCTACCCTTTGAATCACTCTTTAAAACCATTTTCCTTTGTTCCATTTGTTGCAGGTAATGTTCACAGGAGATAATATACCGGTCCACCCCCATGTGTATAGCAATGGTCACATCTGTCTATCCATACTAACAGAAGATTGGTCGCCAGCTCTCTCAGTGCAATCAGTTTGTCTTAGCATTATCAGCATGTTGTCCAGCTGCAAAGAGAAGGTAAGGAAATCTCTTGGTGGTTAACTAAACTGCTTCATTACTCTTATGTACTATACCAGTGGTTCTCAAAACTTTTCATGTCAAGGACCCCCAAATAAATATGTATTTGGCTTGTGTTTCAACTCCTAAAGGATCCCTGGGGGTCCCCGGACCCTGCTTTGAGAACCACTGTACTATGCAAATAGTTAGCACTTGTTTCTATGGGTGGCACATGGAGGACATGTTCATGGAATGACTTGTTTATATTTATTTGTGGTTCTGCAGAGACGACCGCCCGATAACTCCTTTTACGTAAGAACATGTAACAAAAATCCAAAGAAGACAAAATGGTGGTATCATGGTAAGAATGAACTCTTTCTGTCTGAAGTTTGTCAATTAGAAATTAAAACTATGATGATGAAAGACAAGCAGGTTAACTGTCTTTGAAACTAATTGCACATAATACAGTCTCAGTGGACCATTTTTCTAATCTGGAGTACTATTATTTCTCTTCACAGATGATACATGCTAATGTAGAAACTTTGTAATAATCCCAGAAGAAAGAAGTCCTACTGACCTACATAAAGCACTTTTTAAATCATTCAGTCTTTGAACTCTGACCTTTGACTGGAAAAATGGACACCATGCTCTGGAGACTCTTGACTGCATTACCCGTGGGCAGTTGGATGCATGATTTAGCTGGTTGTAACATAGAAAACAAAAATTAAGGAACGTTTATATGCACCCAAGGTGGATTGCTTGGCAAAAAGGTAGTAATGCATCAAGCAAGGAAGGTGGATTTGTAGTGAGATTATTATGGATTCTTGTTTTAAAAGTTCTTCTCGTTATGTTTTGTGTGTATGGGTGCATTTTAAGGTCCTCGTGTTGTGCAATAACCACATGGATGCATGCTTGGGCCTACAAAAGAAAATCCAAATCTAAAAGTTTTATGGAAGGGATCTGACCATCGTAACCCCAAGAAAAGGTGTCCTTTTTGTTTGTCCTCACTGTGAAAGTATCTATCTATAAAGGCACAACTATAATGGTATTCCCATTTGCAGCTGTAATGTAAGCAGCTCTCTGCTACTTATTTTTCAGGTTAAAGGGTTTTAGTTTGTAACCATTTATCTAGAGTAAAAAATCGGAGAAAAACCTTTCTCCTCTTTATCTTTCAAACTCAGACCTGATTGTGGCTCTTCCTGCTGTAGGACAGAATGTTGACACTGTAGGATTATGGCAGGATAATGGTAGACCTTGTTTAGCCTATGACGTTACATTGCTTTGTAACGATGGCCTGCAGCATAGCTAACCGGTCTGTTTTGTAAGCCTAGAAGATGTAGGGCAGTATCACTTCCTTGTAACGAATGTCTGCAAGAACATTGTCACGTGATCCATTTTGTTTGTATGATACTTTTGTTTTTTAAAGAAAAGGAAGAAAAAAATGGATTAATGCTTTTATCTTCTAAAATGTCTTGATTTTAAATGTTGGGTTTTTATACTTTTCTGTTTTTAAGATAGCTGATTCTTTGAGAAGGGGGTGTCTGCGATGGGGCCGGGTTTGTTTGAATTGTTTATTTATGTTATTTAATTTAAAAATCTCTATTATAATCTCCAGAATTGTAATGTTGGTGAATGGTGAAAAGGAGTCTGTATAATATAATCTTAAAGGTAAGGCTTTCCTGATTCCCCCTGGTCAGAGTTTTGGCTCAGGTACTTTTTTCAATAAAGAGATCACCTCTAAAAAGATTCCTATCAGATATTTTGAATTTAACTATATTTTCACCAAAAGAGACTGTTACGTTGTAAAATTATAACATGTCTGAAAACTATTGTATATAAGTCTTTCAATTGTTGGATGATGTGACAGAAATTAACAACGGGTGAATTTACTTTATAGCAGAATGACTATAGGAGTGCTTTATGACTTTGAAAGTTTGTCAGCATCTTTTGCTAATTAAGATATGTACAGTCAACAACGCAATTGTTGGTCAAAAGGTTTAGTAGTTTTACAGTGGGGATGCATGCAGTTTAAACCCTGCTCATTTCTTAATGGCAACAGACATTGCGACAACCACGTGTCTATCCATAATGTTTTGTAATGAGTTTTATGGGATTTACAACCTCCACTTGTTGGAGGCCGTGTGGCTTTGTCATTTCAGACAATAATCACTCCATTCCTAAAGAAATACTTTTTTTTTTGGTCGCCATCCATTTGGGAATACTTGAATTTTCCATCCTGGGTTGTTTGTATTGTATTTGCTTTATTTCCATGGGTCTAGTCGAGTTTATCTTGAATGAGTCTTGAGTGAATGTGAAAATATACTGTAGAGGAGATTACCACAGCAGCACACAGCTATCTAAAAACTCTTGATTACATAAAGACATGTATTTAACCAATGATTTTTGTATTTGCTTCACTGTAGTCTATGCTGTTGCCGTGAAGTGACAAAGGGCAGGATTGAAATGTGTAAATACAGACACAATGGCATTAGAGCAGGGACAGGAGAGCCTTCATCAATGGACAGTAGATCAGTGGAGATTTGAAAACCTTAAGAGTTAATATATGACAAGGTTCTGGATGTGTCTCGTTTTGTTTTTCTTCATTTTTACTTTTTCTTTCAATGTGGTTTGAATTCTTAGCTTGAAGGTTGTTGTGAGTGATCAACACTAATGGGGGTGTGCTGTTATTTATATTGGAAATTTTATTTCTGCGATGTTCAAGCTCCATGTTATAGGTGCCTGTTCATTTTCATAATCAATAATAAAAGCAAAGATTCACTTTTAATTCAACTTGGGCTTACTCTGTGTTTGTAAAATTACACATAGTGTGTATACCGTATATTTCTTTCACTCCTGTGAGCATAAATGTTAGCATATATCTATTGCCTTTAACCACTATAATTTATTGGCCGGAGTTTCCCCAAGGGTCTATCCTGGGCCCACTCCTTTTTTCCCCTCTACACCAAATCTCTGGAAAATGGCTGATTTACGAGGTCTCAACGCAGTGCGTTGCGAACCTGTAAATCTTATTTTTGCTGAATGATCGCCTATTATGACATGCCCAGAATAGGGATGCTAGGGTTAAAGTGGTTAATTGGATGAATTCTGAACTAATGCAAGTTATTAAAGTAACTGAACTGCTGACGAGACCATTTCAAGTCGGACACTTTGGCCGCCCTCTTGTGAGTCTTTGCATTCTTTAAACTTTTTAAACTGCTGAACAGGCAGTTGAAATCCAGAAGGTCCATCATCCCATTAGCTTATTGGGAATGGCATTAAAGTAATACAATTATGTGACATTGTGTTCAATGGCAAGGTAGTGTAGGTGAGTAAAGATCTGATTACTGTGGAGACGATCTTGAGGCGTTATAAGCCATGTTCAACTAAATGCAATTGGATTGACCTATTTGACAGTCCAAAAAGCATTGTCACTCTCACCCAGCCCCTTACAGGTTTCTACAGAGCAGTGGTTCCATCCGGCTTGATCAAGCGTCTATATGAACAGAATTGGCCCGTTTTCGGTGGAGGGTGATATTTGTCACTTCACATATTCCTACGGGCTGGGGCGGTGCCTGTCAGCAGAGAGCGTTGGGCGGGAGGAGTAGGACGAAGGCTCTGCCTCCTCCCGGTGGGGGCTCCTCACTGGCAGGTGAGTCAGTAGGATACAACAGCAGTGACAACACAGAAATGTGTGTGGGGAGGAATCAATTGGGAGAAAAAGCAAAAACAAAAAAATGCCAAGATTAACTTAAGTCAAGGACCCCCCCCCCCCCCAATGAATTGGCCATATGGACCCCCGTCTGATCCCCCATATAAGATTTGTGTTACAACGTTTCAATTTCTTTTTACAAAGTTGAGCCCCACACTCTTGTTGCGCCCTTAGTCAGTTTCTCAGAAGAGCATGGGCTCGAAACGTCACTCATGATTGAAAAATAAAGACACCGACTAAGGGAGCAACAATGGCATGCACACAAGTTGTGAGCTTGTAGATCAGCTATTAGGGTTAAAGTGTTTAAACTGATTTTTATGCTATATTAACTACGTTTGCTGGGCCTGGGGACCCCTTGGAACCCCCTCAAGGACCCCCTGAGAGTCACCAGACCCCACTTTGAGAACCACTGCTATACAGCACACCTAAATAAAATCATTGATATATTTATACATGCATCAATAATAACTTATCCGGTACAGTATTACTTTGGTTTCTTTTGTTCTTGCTCAAGGAAAGGCGATTCATTGGGGCCCAAATAACAGTGTCAATGTCATAATCAATATAAGGGCCCAGTATCATATCTTTTCATAGGGCCCAGAATCGCTGGCTATGGCCCTGACTTAAAATATACAAGTGTGTCACTTAAGAGGGATTTTATCATGCAGAAACTTATTGCATACATTTCCTTTTGTGACCCCAATTCCCTAAACATTGGTCATCAATCACTGAAAAGCCAAATCTATAGAAAGATAGCGGAAACCCTGAGGTAATCAGTGTGTCATAGTTTGTATAAACAATTTTGATCCTCCGAATGTTGTGATATGCAGAAGTAATGGAGTGAAATTGTAACCATCCATCATCACCTCATAGCTTGAAAGTATAATGCTGACAGAGTAGCATTTATCTGGTGGTGGCATTTCCAAGAGAGTGGATTTATGGCGCCTCCTATTGGTCCATCAGTAGCTGTAACAGTCATTGTGTTTCATTTATAAATGTGATTAATTTAATGGATTTTTTTTTGTTGAGAGGTTGAAATTCACCTGCAGTCCAATGGCATGATCCTTAGTGAGCTACAAGGTCACGATTGCTTTCTATGTCTATGAATGAACAACAGGATGGACAGTACAGTACACAGAATGAGTGATGATGAGCATCTATAATCTGTCTGATTTCAGCATCATCTCACTGAGTGAGGTCCATTCTTACAGTTCATCCAATCTTGCATTGCATATAGAAATTCAAGTATCACAATACTTAAAAGTAAAAAAAATAAATAACAAGATATATTGTTGTTCTTGTTCTTTTTTTCTTTCTTTCTTTTTTTATATTTTTTTATTTTTTTATTTTACATGTGTCAAATACATCATACATAATGGTCACAGCATCCACAGTATTACTACAATGTGCAGATGGAAAAAAGACAAGGTTTGTTTTGTTTTTTAATTCTGAGATTGTATGTGTGGCCCTCCTCCCTCTGACACAGGAAGCAAAGCAAGACCGAACCATTCTGCTCATGTCGGCGGGTACCGCTGGCTTTCACACCGACACACACACCTCATCGTAAGGAACGCCAAATTCAACACGACAAGCACACAGAAACCGACCAGAAAATAAACGCTTATTAACAAAACCCGCGCGATTATCAACACTTCCCCAACAAAACGGCACACTTTGATACATGATTTTAACCCTCACTTTTTGCAATGGTGGTCTGTTCCGACTCCCATCCAGTTCTCTTTAGTGTTTGCCAATGTTGGAGGTGTAACTGGGGTCTGGCCCTGGACAAAAGGTAAAAATATACCATGAAATGTTCGTCCCTTCGGCGTCGCGGGGTCGGTAGAGTAGCGTGCACGCTGTCGTGTTTCCGTGCGTGTCGTGGCGGTGCACGGAGAGGAACGGGGGACGTTGTGGAGAGAGACTCAAAGCCCACAGACAGGGGGGTTGGTTTGGCTGCTAGGGCCGGTCGGTCGGTCGGTCAGCAGCCATGATGTTGAGTTTTAACCGGGGGGGGGGGGGGGATAAACTAGGGATAGATTTAGAAATATAGTTCATATGCATTTATTATCAAAGATGACAGACTGTCACGGAGCGTGACAGTGTGGCGGCGTGTGTGTGCTTAGCGTGTCGTGATTTCTGGAAGCTGACATTTTCATTTGCAGGCAGCAAGAGGAAAAAAGGATGACGTTAGCTTAGTCTGCTAACGGTTATGGTAGCTCGGCTGGAGATGCTAAGCTGTGTGTGTGTGTGTGTGTGTGTGTGTGTGCAGCCCTGGTAGCAGCAGCAGCAGCACTGTAAGGTTAAAATGGTCTGCTTCCCTGTTGCCACAAAATGACCTGGCTTCATATCACATCCATATCACTGTAGGTTAAAATGGTCTGCTTCCCTTTAGCCACAAAATGACCTGGCTTCATCATATCACTGTAGGTTAAAGTGGTCTGCTTCCCTTTTAGCCAAAATATGACCTGGCTTCATCATATCACATCCATAATATGGTACTAGGGAATCATCATCAGGCCAGCAGGGTCGATGTATAGTTCGGCTGGCCGTGCAGCAGCACTGCACTTTACATTCTTCAGCTGCCTGTCGGTGTAAAGTATAGGAGGCTTTTGTAGACGTTTCTTCTGACCTGGACAACCTCAGGTGCACTGCCTGCATGCATGCATGATGATGCATGGATATTTAGATGCAGCCTGAGAAATGCCACACTGTACGTTTGGTTGTCTCAGTGACATGCAAGGCGTTAATGTCATACTGCTTGCATGCATGATGCATGGATATTAAGATGCACTGCATGCATGCATGGATAATGGGATGCACTGCATGGCATGCATGATGCATGGCATGGATATTAGGATGCACTGCATGCATGCATGATGCATGGATATTACATGGATATCATATGTGGGTGTCAGTGTCATGTCATACTGCATGCACTTAAATAAACATTCTCTCTCTCTCTCTCTTCTTTCTCTCTCTCCCCCTCTCTATTCTTTGTGCATGGTACTGGGCTATGTTCCTTCTGAGGTCCATGGGAACCACAGGGGCCCCCTTTTCTCTCTGATATTGGTTTCACCTGCTTTTACAGGAGCAAGCCAATATGCCCGTATAATCTGGATTCTCCTGGCTGACATTTTCTTGTAGTACAGAATGTCAATCTTTTGAGTATGAGTATTTATGCATGTATTTTATAGGCATGCCTCTTAACAGTAAACCAGTGCAACACTTGGGTCCCACCTTACCTCAAAATAACATCAGGTCAAATGTTCATCAATAAACAAATGAATAGAAACGTACCTGCAAAAGTCATGCTCAGCTGCAGTGCAACATACTGCCAACTATTCAGTCCTTAACATTTTTATATTGGTGAAATAATCAATAAGAAATGACCAAAATTATTACATGTATAAAAACAAGAAAATGCATTAATTTATTTTTTAATGAATAATGAAAATAAACTAAGAAGGAGTCTCAACAGGCCTGTGTTGTGTGTGTTCTCTTTGGAACCCACTGTCTGCTTTCACACAGGGCGTCACCTTAGCAGCAGTAAGATGAGGAAAGCTCCTTCATATAAAGGTTCATTGTCTGGGTGCATTAACTGCCAGTGGATCAGAATGTGAACTTGGCCCATGCCTTCTAGGTTTGGATGGTGTTTTTCATGCTTTGCCAGTTAAGACGCCTTTCAATGGAGATGGATCCGTTTTTTTTTACATGGATAAACACTCTTGTTTTCTATTGACACAGTGGTCATCTGACCTAAAGCCCTCAGTTAACATTTGTATTTGAGCTTTCGGGATATTTTTTCGGGTCTGTTTGTTTCATTAGCCACCTTATCTATTCACTTTCTATTGCAATTTGTCACTTTTCAGGAGTCCTCTCGAGAGTAGTTTACTAGTCTCAGTTTCACTTGCGTGTCTTATTTGTGATAATTAGATGACACTAATTAGATAACGAGCTATAGTGAACGTGTGATTGTCTCTCTGCTTCCAGGAATAGAGCATGGCTCAAGTGAAAGTGCAGACCTCAGCACCCCTGGCTGGTCCTGGCCTCTCCCCCGGAGTGGCCCCCACGGCCATGGCCAGCCCAGGATCCCTGGGTCTGCAGCCCTCTGTCAACGGCACAGGCCCGGCCCCCACGCCCGGCTGCCCTGCTCCTTCAGTCGGATATGGGGACGCCCCTGTGTCTGCCTCCCCACCAGGTAGACTGCCCCCACACACATCAATGCAATACATAGAACAGGGGTCCTGGAAGGGTACCAGGGGGCCAGCTAAATTAGTTAATATAGCGTCACAATCATTTTAACCATATTTTATACTTTGGATATTAAAAAATAGCAGATATACAAGCTCAGTGCCGCGCGTTGAGCTTGTAGATCTGCTATTTTTGAAAAATGTTTTGAGATGGAGGGCGGGGGGGGGGTAGCCAAGTACATAGCCAAGTACATATCATTTTGGGGGTCCTTGACATGAAAAACCTTGAGAACCACTTACATAGAGACCAGGTAGTAGACTGTTTGTGCTCTGTAGAGCACATCAATACAATACATTTATGGTTCTCAGACATTTTCAAGGACCCCCACAACTCTGAGAGTGTACAAATGGAACCAAATGGACCCTTATGCGTCGATTATAGACCTGCAAGGGTCCATTTGGATCCCTGAGGGTCCCTGGACCCCACTTTGAGAACCACTGCAATACATAGAGACCAGGTGGACTGTCAATTCAGTAGACCATATAAATAAAATACATAGAGACCAGGTAGACTTCTTGCAGTTATGACAACATTAGGACAAAGGTTACAGGATAAAACAGACCGGCATTCAGGCAATAAAAAGATGACAAGGCTATATGTGCCTACAACCAAATGGAACGGAAATAAAAGGTCAACTTTTGAAGGGAGTCATTCAGTGATTATCGATTCATGATCATTAGTCCATCTATTCATTTAAATGATCGATTTTTGTGTGGAGCAGAGTATCTCACAAGTTCTGTTTTGTGTTCTATTTTCAGGCCCACCCCAGGAGAACATGGCAAACCCTAAAGAGAAAACTCCCATGTGTTTGGTGAATGAGTTAGCCCGTTTCAATAGGATCCAACCACAGTACAAGCTCCTCAACGAGAGAGGACCTGCACATGCTAAGGTGTGAAGCTGGGAAATTATAATGGTGTTTAAAAAATGGAAACAAAGGAAAGACAGATCTAATAGTAACTCAAACAAATAAACAAAACAAAACAACCCCTAATACTATCTTTTGCGTTGAACCATCTTCCAACACAAAATAAAATCACAACAAAAACATAAACCTTACCTAACTACACTACTAGACTAAACAACTAACATAAATACAAGGTGTACCGGACAAATGAAGTCTCACCAGACTATATCAAAGTGTCTATGAACAAACAACATAGAAATGAATCATCAATAGAGTACAGAAGTCCTGACGTCACTCGTTCGTCCCCTGCATGGTTCACAGAAGTAATTTTTCTATGGAGAATAACATTGGGTCATCTTAGAATCGTCTCATATAAGAATTGTTGTCCAAAAGTAAACAAATGATCCCGGCGATATTGTCAGGGAGGTGGCTCTATATGGTTTACGATAGTCAGTCGCTCATATTTGATACAGTCTATTTCTGGCGAAAATCTAACTAATTCAACGGCAGAAACAGAGTTTTCTCGCCGCCAGTTGACGCTTCATATCCATATGAGTCAAACTGCCGGGCTCATTTGTTTGTTCTTGGAACACAGTTCTTATTTGACGCGATATTAAACAAATCTATGGGAATTCAGAATGGGGAAAAAATACTGTGACCCAGGTAGGATGCGTAAATTACGTCAGACTTCGGTGCTCTATGACTCACAATAACTGCCAAAATGGGCAGCCAGACAATGCTGCCGGCGACCACAGATTGGATTGTTGATCTGGACAGCAAATGGGTCAACGGGTCAACTTTATAGATAAAGTTAGATTTGATTTTACTTTATAATAATGTGTTGCTATGACAACTAGACAACTGTTCTAACTCCATCTTATTCTGTACACACTAAAGTTAGCAGAAATGTAGCTAGGCTGTAACAGCAGTGTATTCACAGGCAGTCTCTGCTTGTTGGAAGATGGCTTGATCCAAAAACACGTTATTAGAGTTGGCGATAAGAATAACTCATGCTTTGAAGTTGGGTTTTGGTGGCTGTGAGATGTACCCTTATGCAATACTCGATTATCTTCTTAGTGATTATTCTATCAATAACTGTTTAGATTAATCAAATAATTGTGTTTTTTTATATCAATGAATCACGTGAAACTATTTTCATATTTTTATTTATAATTGGCTACATTGATTAGTCTGATGAACCACTAAATCCTTATTTTATACTTACAAAATAGTGGAAATACCCAATTTTCATGCTCACAGCGTGTCGCATCGCGATGCGTTGTGATCTTGTAGATCTCCTATTTTCATTATTTTGAGAAAAAAAATGAAAGAAAATGTCTTTTATAATTTTTTTTTCTTCTCCAAAATCGATTATTTTTGATTAAAGTCGATGGCCAATCATTTTTATTATAATCGATTAAATCGATTAGTTTGATTAACCCCTATATCATCTGACAACCACAGTTAGGCCCACTAGTATAAAACAAATGGCTTGCAGGCGGCCTGAGTAGTAACATCTCTCTGCCTGTGGGTGTCACTGTTGCAGATCTTCACAGTGCAGTTGTCTCTTGGGGAGCAGGTGTGGGAGGCAGAGGGCACCAGCATCAAAAAGGCCCAGCACACCACAGCCTCCAAAGCTCTGGAAGAGAGCGTCCTCCCTAGACCAGCACCCCGCTCCCCCAGAGTGGATATCAACAGCAATCCAGGTACTGAAACCACCAACCATTGCCACCCAGCACCTCACATACAGTAAACTCTATTGTAACTATAGTTTGAAGAGGGAATATTTTGTGTGTGTGTGTGTTCTTTTTTAGAATGTCCTTAATTAGCATCTGAAATTAATCTTGTATGATAAGTTAAAGGACGACTTCACCCATTTTCAACCTATCTTCATATAATAGATCCTCACTAATGCTCTAGATAAAATGGTGTAATTTTTTTCGACTCAGTCTGTGTCTCATAGGAGGGCTGTGGACACTTCAGAAACCCGTCTACCAGTGACATCATCGTTAGGAAGGTTTTTTTTTCTTCTTCAAGATTTCAATTTTTTTATTAACGCGAGAATAATGGCTTCCATTATAACAACTTTCCAGGAATAGAAAGGCTGTAGTTTCTATAGCTTGGATTCCCCATCGATGATGTCACTGGTAGACGGGTTTCTGAACCGTCCACAGCCCTCCTCTGAGACACAGACTGAGTAGACAAAAATGGTGCCATATTGTCATGAGCATTAGTGAGGACCAATTATATGAAAACAGGTTGAAAATGGGTGAAGTCGTCTTTTAAAAGTACAATACAAAAATAAGATATTTCCTAACCAAAGCTATGAACGAATAGAATGATGGTTATAGTTTGACAGCATGAACTGAGAATACCATTGGGCCATTAATACTGGTGTTTTTGCATGTTTTAAACCATTGACTAGAAATGATTACTGCCAACCATGTTTTGCAAAGAAAACCTCACTTTTGGACGATAAACCCACCTTAGAATTCTCTGCTTGTCCGGTTGATATTCATACCGTCATGAGGAATTCACAGACATTTGAATTTCACTCATGAAACAATATTTTCTCCAGGGACAATTTGCATACATTTGTGTGGGTGTCTTCAAATGTGTTTTGACTAACAGTTAGCACAACATAAATCTGACTTTGACAGAAAAGGAAGGCAACATAAATGCATCACTGTGTTGGATGATCATGCATTTCAAGCACGTTTCAAGTCTGCAACTTGAGTTTCATACTTACTTAAAATGAATGGAAATCAATGACTTCTTAGAATGTAGGAATACATGTGGTATGCTTGGCAGTAATCAATGGGCTAAAACCTGCAAAAATACCAGTATGGATGGTCCTTAAAACATGGCTTTTTGTATGGTTGTTGTTATGATGTTGAAGGGAGGAAGGGATACCTTATTATGTTTGTGTGCATATTTGTAACGTGGTATCTAATTTAAACTGCACACTTATCCAAAGACTTGTTGTATTCTTATTGGTTTGGAATCAAACAACATTAACACTGAAACCACTTTGATCATATCACCTCAGGCTGCTGGAGTCAGAGAAGGATGCAAAACAAGTGAAAACTTGTTCAGCATCAGCAACAACCCTGCATTTTTGCTGTTGTTTTCTTTCAGAACAGGCAGGCTCAGTTTTGACAGAATAGCCATAATATCATATTTATCTTCATCTGCTGGCGTAGCAGCAGATGGTCCCTGAATGTTTAACCCATTCAATTCGGGAACGCATCTGTGTCATTTTAGATTTTAGCTATAACCATTATTTTATAATTTGGCTATTCAAAAATAGCAGATATACAATATATATTTTGTTCCAGGGACCCCCAAGAGCAAAGATTTGAGTTACAAATGTTTGCTTTAAAAAATATATATTCAAAGATTTGCAAAAAATTGCAAAACTTTTCACGATTTTTCAAAAATAGCAGATCTACAAACTCGAGTGCCGGGCTATGAGCTTGTATATCTGCTATTTTTGAATAGCCCAAGAAATCTAAAATGACACAGGTGCGTTATTTGTCAAACATGCTCTATGATGGTGCTTGAATCAATGCACAGCACCACACGTGGGCATAGGAAAACATTAAACAGCTGAAAAATGCACAAAGTGCTGTTGGGGGCTTTCATATGACAAGCATGACTGGCCTCTATGAGGATGGCCTTACTTGGATAGAGATGTAGTCGCTGCATGCATTCTAATACTCTGAACAAGTTAGCATAATCAACCTTGCCTCGGCTCTCCTGCTGCCTGTGCCAGTGTGATAGTAAAGGGCCTAGTAGCCAGAGTTTAACCCATTTAGACCATGGAAGAATCTGTGTAATTTTGAGATTTCTTTAGCTATTAAAAAATAGCAGATATACAAGCTCATGAGCTTGTAGATCTGCTATTTTTGGAAAAACATCGTGAAAATGTGTGCAAATCTTTGAATGTATGTATATATATATACATTTTTAATTCAAATATTTGCTTCTGGGGGTCCCTGGAACAACATATTTTGAGATGGGGGTCCACGGACAAATACATATCATTTTGGGGGTCCTTGACATGAAAAAAGTTTGAGAACCACTGATTATAGCGACATAAGTTTGTTAAAAAAAATCTGTTAGGATTTAGAAGACATTTGTAGAATCCCCCAGAAGCAAAGATTTGAGTTAGAGAGTAAGAGTAAGATTTGGACACATTTTCACGATTTTTCAAAAATATCAGATATACAAGCTCATAGTGCGGCACAGCTATGAGCTTGTATATCTGATATTTTTGAATAGCCAAAGAAATAACAAAATTACACAGATGCGTTTCCGGTGTTAATGGTTTAATGGGATTTAGACGACAGCCCTATGATAACTTGCGCAACATCAAAGGAGCTGCTGGGTAAGCAAGACAAGCTGTCAGGGCACAGTCAAGTAGCTGGGGGAATTTGAGCAGTGTTCGTCTGGAGGAGAATATCTCTTTACATGGCAGCAATTGTTATGCTATGCAGTTCAGCTTGACAAGTTAATTGGTACACTGATATTGTGCTGTGCAGCTTCCATTATTTACATTGGAGTGTATTTCCTGGAGTTTGGAACAGCTGCAAATGGCTGCTGTTTTTATTTTAGAGTTTGGCAGCTGTTGGAGATGGACAGTCATTTACTAAAAGTTTTAGGAGATAAATTTGCATCTTTGTTTCCAGGTAGCATATACTTAATGCATCTTTGCTTACATGAGGCTTTGTACCTGTTTTCTCCATACATGGGCATGCCCCCTTTGTCCTTAGGCCCCAGCCATAAAAGTCTGTCCCCCTTTCGTCCATACATGGGCATGTTTTGTACCTGTTTTCTCCATACATGGGCAAAAAACAGGTTTTGCCCCCTTTGTCCTTAGGCCCCAGCCATAAAAGTCTGTCCCCCTTTCGTCCATACATGGGCATAGACACAGGCTGACACGTCATTTGAAGTCTGGGTCTGGCAGAACCAGGTCTCCTGGTCTTGTTTATGTAGCCTTGACAGAAAATGGTTTATATATTGTTATTAAAATTTCACTAATAATCTGGTATCTGGCTTAAAAATCCTATACTGGCAGGCAGTGTCAATATTAGCTTTCATTTCATATTGCTGTAAGAAATATTATTTAGCTCTGTATATTATATAGAGTCCTGTATGATTTAGTGACGACGATAATATGGCATCGTGTGGATAATATACTGTATACTTTAAACAGATCTATAAGCTCACAACTCGTCATAATGTTAAGCAACCTATTGTGAGCTTGTAGATCTGCTATTTTAGCTATTTCTGAACATTTTTGAAAGGGGGCATAAGTGATTAAAACCAGGAAACGACAACACATGCCATGTTGTGATATCCAAAATCCCAGACGACATCTAGTCTCATATCACAATGTCGATATAATATGTCCTACTGAAATATGGACAGTAAGGATGCACTGATATATTGGCCATACATTTTATCGGTATTGGCTAATATTTGCCTTGTTGGCTGCCATAGGCATATCTGCAGATAAGTTGACATTCACCGATGGATGGCTGAAGCCGATGCTTATCTGTTGCTGTCATGCATTAATATTGTCTATGTTGGTGTGTTGGTTATTTGCAGCCTACCAAGCTGCACATCTGGAACAGTTATTTTTTTGATAAAGATGTATTTGTTTCCCTGGTGGCACAAAAGGGGGAGTGAATAACCACAAAAACAAAATAGGCAGATATCAGCCAAATAGATATTTTATTGGCCCAGAATTTCCATATCGGTACATCCTCTATGGATCGTAAATGTTTATATTATATGCTGTATAAATGTCAGTGGTCAGACCGTCTTCCTTTTTTACCTTTGCTTGTTCATCTTCATTGTCACACTTACCTAGGGCTGTCAACGATGGTGACATTTTACTTGATTTAATGTGTATTTTTGCATAACATTGGAACATATCAATAAAACGTTTCTGTAGTTTCTTTTAGTCGTGGTAAACAAAGCTCAAAACTCGTCGCATTGTGATGCGTTGTACGCTTGTATAGCTGCTATTTTATATAAATGTATGAACATTTTCCAACAGATGCATTTTATACACATGAATGGAAACGATTCTGACAATTATTTCAGATAATCACGATCATCTCACATAATTGCGAACAATTATGTAATAATTGTGACAGGCCTCGCACCACCTTGGTTTTAATCTCTGTTACGTACTGAATGTGCACACCCAGGCAGTATAACCCCCACCGTGGAGCTGAATGGTCTGGCCATGAAGAGAGGGGAGCCAGCCATCTACAGGCCCTTGGACCCCAAGCCCATGCCCAACTACAGAGCCAACTACAACTTCCGAGGGATGTTCAACCAAAGGTGAGGTCCCTAGTTCTCTAGTTTCCATTAACCCATTCAATCCGGGATCTACAGTACAAATGCCTTCTAAATCCTAACAGGTTTCTGAAAACCGTATGTTGCTATAATATCAGTGGTGCTCAAACGTTTTCATGTCAAGGACCACCCAAATGATATGTATTTGGCCGCCAACCCCCATCTCAAAATATTTTGTTTCAGGGACCCCCCCCCCCCCCCCCCCGGAAGCAAAGATTTGAGTTAAAAATGTTGGCTTTTAAAAATATATATTCAAAGATTTGCACACATTTTAACGATCTTTCAAAAATAGCAGATCTACCAGCTCATAGCGCGGCACTCGGTGCCACACTATGAGCTTGTAGATCTGCTATTTTTGAATAGCCAAAGTATAAAAGAATGGTTATAGCTCAAATCTAAAATGACACAGATGCGTTCCCGGATTGAATGGGTTAAAACACAGCGCTTATACAGTACATCTTGAATGTGGCTAATTGCTTGAACAGCTACAGTGAGGTATTTGTAGCATCATTACATGGTCCGAGCTGTTGTCAAATTGACATAATTAATTGTACATATTCTGCCTGTTTTCATTTTCTTTCTTTTTCTTGTAACAACAGTTCAATACTTTTAACAATTACTTTTGACAATTGGATTGTATTGGTTTATAATGGGTGTAAACCCATCTTTGAAGCTCCAAGAGGCCTAAATACTATATAACAGTGTGCATTTTGAAATATCTCTTTTCATTAGGGGAGAGGATATCTCCTTTTTATGAGTCCATAACTCCCAACCCAAACCACAGTATGTTCTAATATTGGACTCCATAAATGGTTCATCCTCCTGTCCATTCAGACTTTGATGTAATTCATGATCTCTGTCCTGTATTCATGCTCATGTCATTGTCTTTTGATGCTTTAAAAGCGGCCGTGGTCTCTTTGATCCCACTGACCCAGATGTGCTGTCTGTGCGTGTCAGACGTGTGTGCCCCTCCATATGTTTTCTAAACAAATGAATGTGGTGCCCTCGCGGGGTCCCATCGCGCTCCATCTCTGTCGACTCCCCCCCCCCCCCTTTCCTGCATTGCCAGAGCCACCCAGCTATTTCCAAAACGCCATAAAAACGCCACACAGTTCCGATTAATGATCCCCTCTACCCCTGGTGAAGGAATGTGGAGAGAAGATGGCGCCTTTGCTTTATTTACGCTAGACCATGTGCTGCCCTCCACACACACACACGCACACACACACACACACACACACACACACACACACACACACACACACATACACATACACATACACACACACACACACACACACACACACACACACACACACAATATCCAGGTACACCTTGCATGGTGGGAGGTCATTTTAATAGGCGGTAGAGGTAACATTAAGAGTACGCCAGAAGAGATCCATCACAAAGACAAAAACAGGTGTGAATGTATCCTGCTAGTTTTTTAGGTTAACCACTGCTACTATTTTATAGTTACACCAGTAATGTAAATATCATTATATTACATAGTATAAGGGAGGCAAGGTGTGAAAATGAATCAAGGTTGGCTGTCTGAAGTTGGACTGTGTTGTTCAAGGGGCCCAGTCTCCCCCATCAGTCCTGGGGACATGACAAAATTAATGCTGTGATTTGTTTTTTTCCTGGTTAGTTTCATTAATGCCCTCCAGATGGCAGTATCTCCTCATTTCTTTCATAATAACAGCGTTATAAAAGTGCTTGTGTAAGGTGAGTGAGCACCCATTTTGTAACAAGCAAGTTATGAATGTGGTGAATTTCTATGCAGGTGCTAGTTGCTTTTTTACTGCAGTACAGTTTGTAGCAATTTTGTTGTTGATGCATCGACGTGAAGGCAAAGACACACTGAAAAATATCAGCAGAAACACCCTCCATCATACTGTTAAATGATAGAAAAAGTGAGGATCATGAAAGTGAAATGATATTCTGATAAACATTATCATACTATGACATACTATGATGGTGTGTGTGTGTGGCTGTGTGCGCACGCGCGTGTCTGTGTGTGTGACAAGAGTTAGTTCGATCACATTGCAGCTGTGTCTCGTTTCCGGGTAGGTGAGCTATGTTAGCGGACAGCGCCAGCATCTGGCTTGCATCTTGCCACAGTTTGATCCATGCAAGAGCAAACATACGATGAGAGACGAACGCCTTTTTGAGGAGAAAAGAGTGAAATCTGTTTTCCCAGCCCGTCCGTCCGTCAATGTCACCTGTCACATCGATGAGCGCCTCCACAGGGCTGACAGGCAGCAGCACACCCCACTTGGTCCATTTTGTTTGCTTACATCACTTTGGTGCAGAGGCTTATATCACCTTGGGACCAAAGAGAAAAAGAAAGAAAGGGAGGGAGGAAAGGAAAGGAAAGAAAGACAGCCAGAGAGAGAGAGCTGTGCCAGAAACGCAGCAGAGCCATAGACGGACTCGCTTATATCATCCCAAGGTTACTGGTGTTTTCGCAAGGTCCCCCGTCGCTCACTCTCAACGAGCCCTGCATAAATGAAAAAGGGAGACCCGCTGGATCACAGTCTCTTCTCTTTGATGACCTACCGTGGCTGGGGAGTGACGGGCCATATGCACCATCGGTCTCCTTAATGGCGCTGGAGGGAAGCGAAAGGTGTCCACATGCCCATGTCCTCATCCTGTTATGATGTATAAGAGTGATCTGGAGTCATGTTGATGGAGGATGTTATCATTAAAAGGCCGGCCCCTCTCTGATTCATCAGCCCCCTAATCACCGCCAAGAACAGTATTGATTGATTCAGAAAGCGCTCTGATGAGGAATATGGCAATAATATGAAACATTCATTCATCAGCGTCTTAATGAATCTTATTTATGGTGAAGGCCCTGTGCATAATTTCTTACCAGCCAAGTCCTGTCCATTGCCCCCCCACCTCACCCCACCCCCGACCTGCTTTTATTCAGCGGTTCATTTGTGCGATCGCTCGATCACTCCATTGTCCTGCCCTCAACTCGCGTCGATTCTCCGAACGACGGAAGCATTTTGGAACCGATGGCCGTTTTGAATCCTAGGATGCCGAGAAGAGAGCGTTGTAGTAGTATAGAGGGATCTGTTTTGAAAACATGCACATGGAAATGCAATCCAAACACAACGAGGCATGATCTCCGAGCAAGGAAAACACACACATTATCAAGATGTAAAAAATGCGGTTACATCAGCCCCTGTTGGAGTGGGGCGCTGACTCCTGTGTTGTCATTGGAGCACCTGATTCCGGTGACTCATTCCAAACTTTCTCCACACACCGTCCACAGCACTCCCCAGTATTCCC
This sequence comes from Gymnoscopelus microlampas, assembly GCF_963454915.1. Taxonomy (NCBI): domain Eukaryota; kingdom Metazoa; phylum Chordata; class Actinopteri; order Myctophiformes; family Myctophidae; genus Gymnoscopelus; species Gymnoscopelus microlampas. The sequence continues at coordinate 15,255,097 of NC_139959.1, read as the reverse complement.
TGCTGTTCCTATCTCGGGGGGGGAGGGGAGGGGGTTGGAGAGGGGGGGGGGGGGTTGTCTGCATCCTGCACTCTGTCAGAGTAGGAATTTGGATAGACCCCTTCCCTGTTGGAGCGGCGTGCAGCCGCCCACCTCCACTCGGCGCCTCATTTGTGTATGACAGTAACATTATGTCAGCTGGAATAACAGCAGGCTGAGTGACTTGGAGGGGGGGGGGGGGGGGCGGGGTGCTCCGCCGTGTGACATTTCCTCCTGTGATGATGGTGTGATACCGACTGAAGGCCGGGCCGTGGGTAGTCCCACCGTCCCATTACGAAACAAAGGAAGACAGGCCCAGGGTTCCACTCCGCCCCGAACAGCGTGCCGGAGAGGCCGGCCCTGGAAACGTGCGTCACCGACAGCCCACAGTTACAGACAACATCAGTATGCCGCTACGGTTCATCTGTTTACGTTGTGACAAAGACAGCAGATGCGGGGGCGGGGGATGTTGGATCGTCACATGGGTCCATCTTCTCAATGGTCCTGCTTTATCAACCCATCAATTGAATGTTTGTTTAACGTTCCACATGTGTTCCAGATTGTGGCGAGTGTTGTTTTTAGACAAATCATGGATGCGCGGGCTAATAAAACAAACTCTTTTGTTATTCTGCGTATGACTGAGTGTTGAAGCTGTATTTACTCAGATCTGGGGCAATAATTCAGCACAGTTCGTTCTTCCATGGAACCCTTCTGTTTATCAAGAGCATCGTGTTTTCCTTATCCTAAGACAAATAAAAAGTAGCCTTTTGTCACATTGACTGGCATTCGATTTGAATTAAGTAGAGTCATTTCAGCATTATACATTTTTTAACAGGGTCTCTGGAGGGGATCATGTTTTTTCTTTTCCTCTTTATCATCAGAGTTGTAGTCGCTAATTTGACAAAATCAGAATGGAGAATGAAGTACCCCAAGTCTCTTCAGGGGAGATGGGCTAACAAGTTGGCGCAATCCCGCGAAACTGTAGCATTTCACGCACACCCATCCTGTCCTCTGCCACAGTTGAAATGTGTACTTTATTCTATGGGCGACACAGCGCCTGTCTATAGAGAGTATGCACATGGGTCACTTTTCCACCAGGACACACCCCCCTCATCTAGACTGAGTGTCAAAACATTGAGCAGCATGGAACATTTGGAAGTGCTCGTTGGAAATCACTCCTTACCACCTGTTTCTAAATTGCACATAATGCAGGAGGCAGCAGGACGTTGCGTTATTGAAAACGAGCGCTTCCAAACTCTGACACACATAATCACCTGCACGGAATTTATTGACAGAAAGTAGCTCATAACATGTCTACGGTGGATTTTTATGAAACACAAACTTTGCAGATAGAAAGAGGATAATTCAAGCTTTCTGTACAGCTGCCATGTTGGTGAATTTAATGTTGTTTAATACAATCAGATAGGACTTTTCTGTTTGGATGTATGGGCTGTCAAGGCCAGAAAGTTTTTTTTTGCTACTCAGTAGGCGTTCCCGCATAACTTTCGGGTACGATGATGTCACACGCATAGCCTCTATATTCACAAACAAAAAGACTGGTAAATGAGGCTAATCCACATGAGGAGCACAGTTCGACCCTGTGGTTCTAAGTGGGTATGCAGGTGTAGTGTCGCTCCCCATGTGAAAGACCTTTAAATGTAGGTAGAATCAATGACTGTGCATACAGATGCTTTATTGAAGGTGTGTGTACTATGCACCTTAAACCAATATACCAGTGCTTAGAGAAAGTATATATTTTAATAACAGAAGCGTGTGATTGCTGTACAAAGATAAGAACCCACACGCAGTATACACTGTCATCTATGACACAGTACATTTCCACTTTCCAACCTAGCAGTTCATGAGCACATGTCAGTATTCAATGTTTTCTCTCATCTCTACCTTTTATAGAGGTATTAGGTATCCACTAAGTTTCTCTTTACACGCACACTTTCTTTCTCTTTCCATCTGTCTTTTCGCAAGTTTATTTTTTCATATTCCTTTCGCCTGTGGTGGGGCTCAAGAATCTCATATAGCTTTAATCTGGAACGCTGTATGCTCCTTTGTCCACTTAGCATTCTACGGATATGATATCTCCATCCCATGTTCACCACTGCCCAGACCAACGGGGACTGACTGCCAAAGCTCACAATTTTAATGGAGACTTCAGTTCACAGGAAGAAGATTTTATTGGACTTTTTTCTTTCGTCATCACACAGGACAAAGCGTCGTCTTAGACGCAGTGAATCAGATGCATTCAGTCAGATAAACTGCAACGGGCACCAGGCCAGAATATAGCTATATCTGTCCAAATAGTACAAATGGGTGTAAACTCATAAAGTAATTTTTTATTGAGTGGAGGGGAAAGGGGGGGGCATGGAGGAATGGAACACTGGTCCAGCATAAACAAACGCTTTGGACGGTGTGCAAAAGTGAGGGGTACTCAATGACACCAGAACACTATCCCTCTCCTCTCCTCTCCTCTCCTCTCCTCTCCTCTCCTCTCCTCTCCTCTCCTCCCCTCCCAATGCTAGCAGTGAAGCTGATTACATCAAATGAAAGCTCCTTCTTTTATCCTGTGCCATGTATGTCAGGGTCAGTCAGAGATAAGGGGGGCTTCAGTGAAAAGAATCCCCGTCCCCCAGACTAGAGGGATAAACTCTCCCTTATCTTTTAACTCTCCTCTGAGTCAGAGTTACTGATTCACAGCAGAGTAGAGCAAATGTTTTACCGGAATAGTTGGATTCAGTGGAATAACCCTGATTTCTGTTTCAGTTTTATTCCAGGGAATTTTTGTTCGGGGGTCTTTGCCCCCTACGCTGCATTTACGGCTAAGCGATGAATGTCTGACAAGAGAATAATAGGCTTGACATTTGTTAGAAAGGTAGGGCAACAGATAAGGGATGACTTCAGATATTTACATACTAGTCATTATCAAGACAACTTTATCAGTTGGTTTTAAAAATAATAAAATGAGACAGCTGAAAACGCAGCTGTCCCGGTATGAAGAATTATGACATCATGAGTGGAGGAAATCAGCTAGTTGTATGCAGAGCCTTCTATTGGAGAGTTGCGTCAATGAGTGGGCCGAAACGGCGCCGGTCACGTGGTTCATGTAAACTCGAAATAGTGACAAACGCTCATAGACTCCAGTGCATTCCGTAAACTTCCAGTAAGTCGCTTGTTGATAATAGTGGTTGGTTTGGGCTTGTTTCTAAAGTGTAGTTGCTTATTTGGGCTTGCTTCCTGATGTTGTTTAAACCAGTGGTTCCCATATTTTGTCAGGTCAAGGACTCCCAGATTAATGTGTAATTGTCCACGGACTCCCATCTGAAAATATTTTGTGCTTTTTCTCATAATTTCAACCGCGGCGGGTTGTGAGCTTGTAGATCTGCTATTTTCAAATAGTGTAAGTGGTAAAACTTAGCCTAGTCGCATGCAAGCTGCATACTCACTGATACCATGGTATACTTTATCTCTGACATCATGCATAATACTGACACCATGGTATAAACTGTACTTTATCTCTGACATCATGCATACTCACTGACACCATGGTATATACGTTATCTGAAATTGCGGTTTTACAGTTAACATAACTGCCTATATTTAGAGGGGGAAAAGGGCATTTTATCACAAAAATCTATTTTATTATTCGATAAAATGTGACTAGCGTTTTCTCTATCGAGAGGAGGAAACATGATTGTCAATCAGAAAGGTTTTATTAGTAAAAGCGTAAAGAGAGAAAGGCAGAGGAGTTTAATAGTCTGAGCCTCCGTAAATGTTAAGCCGAGTCAGGGCCGTTTAGCCCAAACAAATGTATAATATTTCTACAACAAATGCCATGGCGGTTAGTTGCCGGGTATGGGTTGTTAACAAAGCAGCTACTTGCTCCCTTCTAATGAAAGCGATTAAACAGCAGGTAATAATATCAGTAATGAGGACAGGACGGCAGGGTCTGATGTAGCCTGGTCACTGGCCAGCCGTTCCCCTTAATCTGTGCCAAGTCTAAACAGTTGGCACCAGAAGAGCACAAAGGTTAAGAAAGTTTTTTAGCTCTATGAATGTCATGTCATTGAACACAGTGTGCCTTGGTCTCATTTTATCCACCGATGTGATGTTCTTTGCTCGAGGCTTCAGACGGTCTCATGCCACATGCGGCGCGGGGCACGTCTTTGTCGATAAGATCAAAAGGATGTACCGTTCTCTGGTGGTTGTTTTTCTGACATGGTCCGGCTTTCTAGGGGCTCTTTACCTAGTTGGCACCGTCACCGATAAATGTAATCTCTGTGCCCAGAAATCAGTCATTTTGTGCCCTGTGGCATTTTGCCTGTCAGTTACCGTACTGTACAGCCAATTAACAGCTCTAGATTTTGGATGTAGTAGCGTTGCGTTGCTAATGACTCGGTGAGCCTACACAAGCGGGGGGGGGGGGGGGGGGCTTGCGTAGGGCTGCAGTTGTTTTATGTGATTTACTGTGGTTTATACTGGGGTGCACAGTGTCGCACACTGACTGCGAAGCGTCGTGAGCTTGCAGATCTGCTATTTGCGTTGCGTAACGCTGGCAAGCCACTAAGTATGAATCAGGCATTGCCTTATTGTGAGCGAGGCTTGGAAGATGGGTATAGGGAAACAACACACTGATTACAGTGCTTGGATAAGGGAGGGGAGCTTTAATCTCATGTTTAAAATGGAAACCATAACAAACACTTACACAGAAAATGGACACTTTAATTAAAATAAGTTATGAAAGTTTTTTTTTCCCTCCCCCTTGTGAACTGGTCAGCCATGCTTGATAATTGGCTGTGGTTTGTAAAGACAATGATAAAAGCAGTCTAGATAAGGCACCATCTATGTGAAACTGATGGAGACAGGGTTATTGTACCTTTAAGTTGCCAGCATTTCATTTAAAAGTTGTATAAAGTGTTAGGTTTGGCCAAACTAAAATGGCAATAGAATATGTCACCGTCGAAGGGTTAGGCTTGTTTATCAGGCAGTTCGTCCCACATTATTGGTCATTGAGTGAATACTTTTAAATGACCATACTGCTGTCAATACTGTGAATGTTATTGTCTATTTACAGCTTTGACTATTTATTATACGTAAGCATTTCAGCAAATGTATTCATACATTCATATATTTATTTTCTCTTTATTTCTCTCTCTCTCTCTCTCTCTCTCTCTCTTTCTTAATATGTCGTAAATATCTTAGAATATCTGAGTTTTGCATAGTGTGCAAAACGTGTCTGGTTGTGTGGAGTGTCTTCCTCCACACAACCAGCAGCAGTGGTGGACAAATACTCAAAGATCAGGGGTCTTCAACACGGGGTCACCTGTGTTTTACCAATTATTTGGGGGCCCATTTGCAATACCCTCACAGCCCAGCAGTGGGTCCCAGCCCACAGGTTGAGAACCACTGGCCTATAACAAAGTTGGAGTTCTCTTCCTGCATTGTAAACACATCACATGTCTGCTGGTAGAGTGTTTGCTTTAGAGTGCTGTTCTTGTGGGGAATAATTCAAACCCTTGTCTCTGAAGGGGAGAGTCTTATAACCCTGCTGCTGGCCTCTCTCTGGGAAACATGGCAGAACACACACACACACACACACACACACACACACACACACACACACACACACACACACACACACACACACACACACACACACACACACACACACACACACACACACACACACACACACACACACACACACACACACGGATGTCAAACCAATTTCTCATTAAAAATAAGAAATAACATTTTGTACTACTGGTAACGCATCTACAAATGTCTTCTAAATCCTAAAAGTTTTCTGAAAACCATCAGTGGGTTCTCAAACTTTTTCATGTCAAGGACCCCCAAAATTATATGTATTTGGTTGCGGACCCCCATCTTAAAGGGTTAGTTCAGATTTTTTGAGTATTTTCTGTAGAAAATACTTACCATTAATGTAGTGGTTGCAAAGGTATTAATTGATTGCCCGAGTCCCGTGGTCAGAGTTATGGTCCGTTTCTGATAAATATGAAGTAGTTCCGGTAGATTAGTAGATTTGGTGGGGGCCGATCATTAAAAATAAATAAATTAAAAAAACTAACGTCATTTGTATTGTTGACCCATTTCTACCATATAGAGCAGGTTTCGTTCAATTTCGACCCCTCTGTCACATGGTACTAATGTTTGTGTCCAGAATCACTGCGCCGCGGCAGCCTACTCACGCACAAAATATATGACACAAAAAATAGTACCATGTGACAGAGGGGTCGAAATTGAACGAAACCTGCTCTATATGGTAGAAATAGGTCAACAACACAAATGACGCTAGTTTTTTAAATGTATTTATTTTTAATGAGCGGCCCCCACCAAATCTACTAATCTACCGGAACTACATTCATATTTATCAGAAACGGACCATAACTCTGACCACGGGACTCGGGCAATCAATTAATACCTTTGCAACCACTACATTAATGGTAGTATTTCCTACAGAAAATACTCAAAAAATCTGAACTAACCCTTTAAAATGTTTTGTTCCAGGGACCCCCCCCCAGAATCAAAGATTTGAGTTACAAATGTTCGCTTCAAAAATAGCAGATCTAGAAGCTCATAGCGTGGCACTCTGTGCTATCTGCTATTTTTGAATAGCCAAAGCATAAAATAATGGCTATAGCTAAAATCTAAAATGACACGGATGCGGTTCCCGGATTTAATGGGTTAACCTGCTGTCCCAACCTAACCCCAACTACATTGTAAAGACCTAACCTTAAACTCTAAATCCCTGAACATGAACCAACTTTAATCCCGAACTCAAACCCTACTGTACATCCTAACCCCAACTGAATCTTCTCACGATACTACATCCGTGAGAACCGTCAAAAAAAATCTCCTGTGAGTTCCAGGACAATGAATTTGTCAAATGATCCTGTACTTGTGTGGGTACATTCAGTTCTTTTCTATTTGTCTTTGAAGATATTTGTGGGGCTTTTTGCCTTCATTGATAAGAGTAAGTGGAGATAGACAGGAAACGAGGAGAGAGAGAGAAAGGGAGTGACATACAGCAAAGTTCGTCGGGAACCCACTATGCACTGTCAGGGTGCATCAAGTGCCTGGACCGCTACGCCGGCAGTCCAGGGTGCATGCCTGTACCGCCAGCGTAGTGGTCTAGGCACTTAGGCTCAATGGGGCCTGACAGTGTGGCGCGGGTTCGAGTCCCGACAGCGTGGCTATGAGCTTGTAGATCTGCTATTTTTTAGAACAAAAATCATGAAGATGTGTGCAAATCTTATATATTTGTATCTCAAATCTTTGCCTCTGGTGGGAGTCCCTGGAACAAAATATGTATGAGATGGGAGTGTCCGCGGACAAATACATATCAATTTGGGTGCTTTGGTCGAAGTTTTTTCAAAACACACATTTTCACAAATTGTAAAAAATAAAATAGCAGATCTACAAGCTCTTAGCTTGGCACTCGGTGCCGCGCTATGAGCTTGTATATCTACTATTTTTGAATAGCCCAAAGAAATCAAAACTGACAGATCCCGCCCGGGTTCAATGGGTTAATATGGAGCGGAAGAAAAGCCGCCTCTGTGCGCTTATGCTTGCTCGCCCTGGTGGGTTTCTAGCGTCTCTCACCTGTTTTTGAGTGCCATGTCAACTAGAACAGTGGTTCTCAACCTGTGGGCCGGGGCCCACTGGATACTGCAAGTGGGCCCCCTAATAATTGTCAAAACACTACGCTTTTAATGATAATATAACATTAATATTTAAAATATATATATGTAAAAAAAAGAAAAGGTCTTGGTTCTTTAAAAAAAAAACCTTTAAAAGTGAGTTATTTTTCATAATACTCGCTTCGATGTCTCGCTTAAGGGAGAGCGCCCCCTGGCGTGATCACAGAAGCATTACTTAGACACGTCCAGGCAATTTCATTGTCTGGACTGGCCACCACCTGACCAGGATGGCCCTGCCCCTTGTTACAAAGGTCCCTCTCAAGTGGGCCCCGACCGAGAAAAGGTTGAGAAACCACTGAACTAGTAGAATACATGCTCTCCTTTGCCACTCTCCACCCTGTGAGACGCTCAGCAGTGGCAGAGAAAACAGCGAAAGGGTGTATGTATGCATGTATGGAAGGAAGGGAAAGGCAGGGGATTGTAGTGGAATCGTGGGGGAGTTGAAGGAGGGAGATAAACATGTACTGTAAAAGGTCTCGCTGTAGATCGGAAGTAAATGCAGCTGGTGGAGGAATGAACCTTTCCAAGATTTTTCTCTGTTTTCCCAGATCTGTGTCACCCTCTCTGCTGAGTCCCGTCCCCTCACAGGGCTCTGAGCCAAAAGGGTGTGTGTGTGTGTGTGTGTGTGTGTGTGTGTGTGCGTGTGCGTGTATGTGTATGTGTGTGCTTGTGCGCGTATGATAGATTTGTGGTTTTAGTATGTGTAAATGTTTTGTGTTTGTGCTGTGCATGTGCATGTGTGTGGCCAGTGGGAGTCTTGGTGGCCCTCCTCAGCGTCTACGGGAGACAAAGGGGAGGCGATACACTCACTCATTCCTATCATATTATATGATGTCACTGCTTGCCTTGGTCTTGGTGTTCTTTATTTCAAATCTGTTGTCCATGAATCAATTACAGCTGTGGACATTGTGCACGTAAGAACAACACACAGAAGCCTCTGTACAAGATTCCATTTGTCATATGAAACAAATCTTTTAGAAAATGCGTCAATGTGATACACAGCTTTTGGTGTCTAGGATCTTTTTTCACCCCCCCCCAGCCTGGGATCGTGGGTAGTAGCAGTATTGTATTGTGGTAGTTGTGTCTGAGTGGCGCCCTGCCTGGCCCCAGTCTGAAAAGAGACTGTCCCTGTGAGAGATCTACCCCGCAGGTTTACCAGTCAACCCACGGCAACATCCATCTTCTCCAGGGCTCTGCTCTCTGGGTCCTAATCTTGGTCATCTTTCTGCATCTGCTCCCTTTGTTTAGCATTATTAAATCTTACGTTTTTGACACAGTGAACCGCAATTTAGTGTTGAGGGTTGAGCAAACCATCAATTCACACCATCCCAATCCCCTAATAACATCATCAAAAGGAGCGATTGGATTTTACCACTGGACGATAAATGATCAGCTTACTGCAGGACTGTTCTTCAGTACTACCAAAAGACGTTTTAACCAATACAGTATTTGTACATGATTCATCCATATTACATGCAGCATACATGCAATACAATAATAGCAAATCTTATATTAAAACTGCCTACAGGGTTGGTGGACCGACAGTGGACCGTGGACATCACAAACGTAATAAATGGACTTGCGAGGCGCACATTTGGGCCACAGGTGCACTGTTGCGCCAATCCACAACAAACCTGCCACAAACAAGGTTCAGGGGTCTGGCACGAGAATAGTCTCACCAGGGGTCACGTGTCCCAGGGGCCACACATTGTTGAGGCGCCCCGTCGTCCAATCTGCACAAACACTGTTCAGGGGTCTGCCATGACAACAAGTCACACCTGGGACCACGTTGTGCCACCCAGCTTACTGCTGCTAGAGGCCACGTTGTACAACTCGGCTTACTGTGTCAGGGGCCACACGTTTGTCAAGGTGCACCATTGCTCTGATCCACACCTAACGTGGCACAAACACTGTTCACGTGGTCTGCCGCGAGAATAGTAACACCATAAAACCTAAATTGCACACATATGGGGTGCTATGGCAGTGTTACAGCACGTTTAACACTTCAGGTGGCCATCGCTACGTCAGTGGTTCTCAACCTGGGGGTCGCGACCCCCAGGGGGGTCGCCAAATAATTTGGGGGGGTCGCCAGATTTTTTGGTGAATTTGAAATAATTATTTTTTTTAACCTTTTTTTTTTCATGTTATCATTAATTCATGTTTTATCAGTTAATTTACTCAATTTACCCACTTTTTGCAAAAATGTTTTGATAATAAACAATTATCAAATAAACTATTATAATTAAATAACCTTCGCGCGCGCGAACGGGACCGCGCGCGTGCACGCGGGGGGTCGCGGGAAATAATATCCTTATTTTGGGGGTCGCGGCCTGAAAAGGTTGAGAACCCCTGCGCTACGTGACCATTGCTCTGATCAGGACTACAACATTTATTACAGTATGTGTGCCAATGTTACATTCATCTAGGTGCATGTCCAGGCAAAGAACATGGATACTTGCCAACTTTAATGCTGCAGTGAACAAATAATTATCTGCCAAGATAGTTTTGTGACCTTCTGTCTCAGAGTATTTGAAAGGAGGGACACTTTAACAAGATATGAGTGCAGCTGATGCTAAATTGAAAGCCAGCCTATAAAACAAAAGGGCGACCAGCTTTGTGAGCATTACATTTTTTCTGGTATGTGTTAATTAGGCTAGATATATTTTTATGGACTGACAATTCGCTGAAGTTGGAAAATTGATTGTTCATTCGTTTCCTACACTACAGCATGCAGTAGATTGATTTTTTGGCAACATTTCTATGTCTTTGCATGGATCATCAAGCATGGAAAATTAGTTTGCAGCATTATTTTTGTGAATAGTCCACGCCACGCGATGTTAAATGAACCACTAATCAAACATGGCAATTCTGACGAGATAGACAGGGGATTAGATCGCTATTTTCAAAAGCAAATGAAAGGAAATAGTTTTTCCATGCCAGTGGAGAAAATGATCGCTAGCATGAAAATGATCAGTCCTTTTGTGCCATAGCGCTCACTGAAATGCTTGTATCTCTCCTTTTTGACTTTGACTGTGTGTGGCCTGGATGACTCTAGAATGTCAGAATGTGTGCGTCTGTGTGTGTTCGCGCGCCTGTGTGTCTTTGAGTGATTAAGATGAAATGGTAGCCTCAGCCAATGTGGCCCGCATTAAAAGAGAGCTGCAGGGAAGCGTTCGCCTTTAAAGTCGATTCCATTAGTCACTGATGAGTTATCATTTGATTGAGCTGCGACACTGCTCCGTTTACCGCCCCCCCCAACCACACACACTCTCTCTCACACACACACACACACACACACACACACACACACACACACACACACACACACACACACACACACACACACACACACACACACACACATTTCTTAGCATCTTGCCAGTGTCCACACCTTGCCACCAGGTGTGCTGGTCTAGATCTCTCTCCGTAATAAAGACATCATGATAATAATAATTGATAGTACAGAACGGGCCGATCCAGTTCCCTGTGTGCTGATTGTTATATTGGCCTCGATTTCCTACTTTTGTGTCTGCATAATATTGATGTGTGTGTGTGTGTGTGTGTGTGTGTGTGTGTGTGTGTGTGTGTGTGTGTGTGTGTGTGTGTGTGTGTGTGTGTGTGTGTGACTGTGTGTGTGACTGTGTGTGTGAGTGTTCTCTGCCGGCATCCGTGTGTGTAAGCCACTACTTTCCCACGTTGTAGAGTAGGGTCTCCCACAGGCCTGGCGCTCTCTCTCTCTCTCTCTCTCTCGCTCTCTCGCTCTCTCTCTCTCTCTCTCCTCTGCACCTGTACCCAGTGCAGTGCTCCAGCCCCAGCTGCTCCCAGGCTTGCTCAGCCCTGTTGGCCGGAGCCCATGTTGCACTTGGCATGTCCTCTGAGACCTCGGGGCCACACTTGACGTGCGAGGGCCAGGCAGGCCCCGCCCTGGGAAGGCCCCCGTGGACAGGCGGAGAAGGAGGAGAGGAGTATATGTTTTTTTCGCCCTTTTTATTTGTGGGTCGGCAAGGGACCCGCCGGAATTCTGGGAGTGAAATATGCTGACTCATTCCTTAGCCGGGCAGGAGATCGAGGGAAGAGGAGAGAGAGGATGAAAGGGAGGGGGGCTTGTTAAGAGACATGGCAGTTTTACAGATGTGTTGAAAAGAGTGCTCACTTTTAAAAGTCCCCGTAGGCCGGGGCATTTTGGGACACAAAGCAGAAAGACTGTGGTTCTCACATTGTAGATGTTTCTGTTCACTGTAGCTAGCGCACCACGTTGCCAAATCCTAGCCTCTTTGGGGGTGGATGCGTACGGCAGTGGTTCTCAACCAGTGGTTCGGGGACCACCAGTGGTCCTTGAGGGGGTTCCAGGTGGTCCCCAGCTAAATGATCTAGAGTTGGTAACCAAATGGACTCTTATAGATGTTTTTCTCTTGAGAGAGTAAAATGAAACCAAATGGACCCTTGTGGGTCCATTTGGTTTCATTTTACTCTCTCAAGAGTTAAATTATTGTATAATATTGTATTATTACATCTGCATTACTTAATTTGCAAGTCCACACAATTAGAGAATGTAGAAGAATTGTTATTTTGATCAACGTTTGCCTGAATCTCTCCTATTGGTACCAACATCAATACAGCATGAAATTGTGGACAACATCTTATCCAACCATAACAAAATATTCCAAGTTTTGGGTCTGAGTCTAAAATCTCATCAAATGGTGATCCGTGGCTCAAATGCTGAATAAATAATGGACCTTGATATGGAAAGGGTTCAAAACCACTGGCATACGGCAACATTTCTCAACCTTAGGAAGCACTTCAGATACTGTCCAAACTAAGTTTTCACCATCGGATTGCATCAGGATCAGTTTTTATGTGCGCCCACATGAAATTCCTCGGAAAAATATCTATTTTTATTGTGCTTATTCATTAGGGCTTTTGCAGGTTTTTCCAGATGATAATGAGACTATCAGACATTCTCATCCCCATCTCATCATATTTGATGCTTCATCAAGTACCTCTACCATCCACAGGACCATTTAGCATACTATATTGATGCAGATGGAATGTGCGGCATGGCATCTTAATGCGGCCCCCACTTTGAAAACCTATGGCCTACACCAAACCCTTATCCTGACCTTATACGTACCCCAAAACCTTGCCTATACCATAGCCCTACACCAGGGTTGTAGATCTTTACGATCGCCCGTTCGTTCTTGAGGGGCTTTCAATTTGATCTCAGAGCATTTTGAAAGCCCAGACAAAAACAAGCATTCATGTCCGCCATCCGGTCATACTCAGGTTTGCTCAGGTTTGCTGGTTGGGTGTGAACCCCAACAAATCATATCTGGGGAGTGACACAGCCCAAATTAACATTAGGAATGGCCATGTCTGAATATGTGTGTATCTTTGCAATAAATCTCTGTAAGAGAATACCAGCACTCACGGAACAGTCCTTTTAAGGCACTTTTATTTATATATATATATATATATATATATATATATATATATATATATTAAGTAGGCATGCTGCAGAGCAGTCAGCAATTACGTACGTGTTTCGGCGTCAAGCCTTCACAACGCTGATGAAAGCTAGACGCCAAAACGCGTACGTAATTGCTGTCTGCTCCGCAGCATACTACCATGACTACTTAATATAAATAATAGTGCCTTAAAAGGACTGTTCCTTGAGTGCTGGTATTTTCTTACAGAGATTTATTGTACTTTTTGTAACTATTGTTTTAGTTACTCTTCCAGACCGTGCACCCGGTAAGAAAGTTCAGTATTGTTGTAACGAGTTGGAGTCGTGCTCGCACCCTTGATTTAATGAATATGTGTGCAACCTGTTTAATACTAGGCTACCACTACTTTTAAATCAAAGCTAATGAGACAAGATGAGACAACAGTAATGACAATGAGTTTGGGAAGAGACGTCAAGAGACAAAAGACATACGATTCTCTTGCACAATGGTAAAATCATAATTTTTTGACATGTCAAATGGAAAATATATTTGTCTCATCTGTAATTGCGCAGCAATGGTGAAGAAAGGGGACTTGGAACGACACTTTCTGACAAATGATTGACTTGTTCTATGTTGCATTATTCTAATTAGCAGCCTATGATAAGATGTAAAACAATGATGGTTTTCACTCTGAACTGGTAGAGCTCACCGGCGTTGGGAAATGGTGATCTTGTGCCCAGAAATGCTGCCCACCGCTGCCCTACACTAAAACCTTTAGCCTCGCCTTATACTTTTAAAACCTTGCCTAAAAATAACCCTAAACCAAACCCTTACCATAACCTTAACCGTTCCCCCAAAACCTTGCCTAACCTCAACCAAAAGTACCGTAACCTTAATTTCGCAACTGCAACATTGAGTTGACGTGGTACATGAAAGGTACCTTCGCTGTCAGACTCCAATGGTATCTGATGAAGTGTCCAAATGTGACGAGCATGAGAATTGAGCCTGTCCCCCTCTAGAGCTCCCTGCTTTCACTGACAACTTACAACCCAGCCGACCCAGGGGAGAAGTCTGCATACATATTGGCTGTCACTCACAAAGCATTTATGTAGAACTTTGAAATACCAGCAAGCTATTAGGCATACAAAGAATAATTTGACATATTGACTCAAAATGAACAAAGCACTGCTTATGTTAGTCAGTGTAATGCCTAGCCAGTCCATGATCATACGTTTAATTACTTACTTACAGTCCTTTATTCCGCTTACCACCATGTGTAAATGTATTTGGGTCAGTTGAGGTTTGCTCTATGAAATCCACCTTTATAAACCAATCCGGTTGAGAGCTTTAGTAAACATGACATTCTGATAGGGACCAGACGTTTGTGTATATTTAGCAACTCACTGTGGATCTGATTTATTTTATGTTATCATCACCGCTATTTCTGCAGCCATGGCGAAATTACTGTGATTTGATTACTTTGAGCAGGAATAGTTTTTTGGTTTTGCCCTCCCTTCTCACAACATTCAGCTGCATAACATTATTCATTATTCCCTCCCGGTGGCTTGTGCCTGTACACTGAATCCAACATCCCCACATGCACTCAATCTGCTATCAAATCCCATATCGCTGCCACCACCGCAGCCCTCGTGCCAAATATGAGGTTCTAGGATGGCTGCAAATGAATAGCTGCGGTGTTTGTTGCCGGAGAAAGAGATAGCTGCGGCCTCTGTGAAGCTTGTTTTAATTTTCCCCCAGCATGGAGTGAAACGAGCCTCTGCCACATGGTGCTGACTATTGATTTTCATTCTCTCGTTAAAAGGCAACATGCCTTGACCAAACGTGAAAACATGTCTGTCCTTGCTTCAGTTCTGCTGCTCCATCCTCCACAATACGGTAACCGCATGTGAATTTGAATGTGTGTGAATGTAAAAAAAACAACTAATATTGACAACGATGGAATGAGGACGGGTCACTTATATTTACAAAAACAGAAAAGCAAAACAGCTCTTTCTCTCTCATTCCCATTCTCTTTCTTTCTCCTAAACTGTGAAGCCCATTTCCCTCCCTGCCCCAGGAGGGGGGGGGGGTCACATGCAGACTTGCAGACCCCTAAATCTGCCCAGTGAACCAGTTCGTGACAGCTTGGTCCCGCTCTGTCAGGGCACAGAGAAAGAGAGCAGAATCTATGTCCAGAGCAAGAAGAAAGAGGAGAGGATATATGTCCCCACGCTTTGTTCCCTGTTCTGTCTCAGAGAACCAATAGGGAGCCATCAGTCAAACGGCTGGCCAAGAAGCCATTGTGAAGTAATTGACCCTGATGAAGTGGTCGGCTTTTAATTCGGGACCCGTGTGAACATTAATAACTTGGGCTCATAGTGTGCTCAAGTGCACACACGCACGTACACACATACACATACACACACACACACACACACACACACACACACACACACACACACACACACACACACACACACACACACACACACACACACACACACACACACACACACACACACACACACACACACACACACACACACACTCAGAATCTCTGTTCCTTTGCCACAATAAGCCAGCGATAAATCTGCGCTTGTAGGATTGAACTGTAGGAAATACTGGAAGGAACAACAATCCAGCCTGCATGTTCTGTTTTTCTTTTCTTTCCTCATGGTTGGGCGCATTACATTCATCATGTGTTGTTATCGGGGAGGCGTGTTGTTTTGCAGCCACTTCCACAGGACTTCTGTCCATCCCAGCAGAACGGTGCAGACCTACAGTATGTGACTTTTAACTCTGGAGTCTGAGAGCGGCCGTCAAACTGTCTTCGTACTGCTTTGATAATCCCCCTGTAAACTAAAGCCCTGTTTGTTTCCTTTTTGTTTTTCTCTCACGTCTCCCTTCCCTCCTCTCCTATTATTTTTCTCTCTCTCTCTCTCTGTCTCGCCCTCCCACTCCTTCTCTCACTCCCTCCTTTCCACCCATCCAACTCTCCCCTCCCTCTCTCTCTCCCTCCCTCCATGTCTGGCTCTTGTCCAACCCAGGTACCATTACCCTGTTCCTAAGATCTTCTATGTGCAGCTGTCTGTGGGGACTCATGAGTTTATTGGCGAGGGACGGACCCGCCAGGCGGCGCGACACAACGCTGCCATGAAGGCCCTGCAGGCCCTCCGCAATGAACCCATCCCTGAACGACCACCACCGGTAAAACACACAATCACACACACACACACACACACACACACACACACACACACACACACACACACACACACACACACACACCTCTTAACAGTGCTCTATAGAGCTGTCTCCATCCCAGCCTGTTGATCTTTCATTCATTTGGGCATCAGCAGGTCCTTCTCAAGTCTGATCATCCTCTGGTCACTGCTACCTCATCTGTCCAGCCATATTATTACTTGTTTTATGTTTTTATTTAGTTGTTTACGACGGTTATTGCATAACTGGGTGGGGGCATGCATTCCCAACTTGCATCATTCCCGACTTGCGTGGTCCCCGAGTAGGCCGGTGGCCTTAGGTCTAGTATATAAATTCACAAAACCTGTCTGTCTGTCTTGAAGACATTACGATTTGGAATTCGATGGGACCAATGGTTGTTAAGAACCGAAAATGTCTATATCTGTCTGTCCACGTGTCTGTGGAGGCTGATCCGAATCGATGTGTGTTTGGGGGGCGGAGGGGGGGGGGGGGGGGGTCGAGGGGTGTAGGCATCAGCTTCCCTGATTGGCCAACCTCACCTATCGGCTTCACGGAATGGCTGGGCTTTGCGTCACGTGCCACTGCGCCGATTTCAGCGGTAGCGTGTACAATGGATCTCCATTCACGTGTGCTCATGCGGGTCAACGGGTACAACCGGTATTGCATAACCGGGTGGGACATGAATTCCCAATTTGCATCGTTTTATCATTGACGTGTTCCCGACTTGCGTGGTCCCTCAGTTGGCCGGTGCTCGAAGGGCAACAGCCACACTTTACCACACCTTCAGAAGCCTTCCACTCCTGATGAAAAGTCAAGGGATTAGAACCATACATTTTTCTGAAGCCTTTATTACTTTCCAGGAAAGATGCTGCTTAGCAGTGTGATACTTTGTCTTTGTATTATTGTCACTAAGTTGCGGGAATGCTTCATCAGCTCACACCAGATTTAATCTAAATCCACCACAGGCCCAATTACTCTAATGTATAATTCAAGCCTCTGTCAATTCCCGGACAATCTCCTTTAGTTTTTAACCTGCACCTGGTTCAGGTTTAGATTCTCTTCCTCCTTTGTAGGTATTTTTTACTGCCGAATGACACCGTACCCGTTTGTTCCAGAGCCCCCCCCACAGGCATCGCTGTTAACTGTTGTTATCATCCTCCACCGGAAATCAAATTACCCCATATCCTCAGAGTCTGGCATGACGGCTGGTTATTCAAAACGCTTTGGCTCCTCTCAGCTCGCCTTGCTTGCTGTCTTGTGGCGTCGCGTCCATAAATGAGCTCTTTGTTAGATGCTGCTTCCGAGGCTTGCTTTACAAATTGAGGCGCATTGTGTCTACATTGTGTATGTATGTGTGTGTGTGTGTGTGTGTGTCTGTGTGTCTGTGTGTGTGTGTGTGTGTGTGTGTGTGTTTGTCTTTGTGAGCGCGCTCACACACTTGCGCGTGTGTGAGAACACCCTCAGGCTAATCGTGTTCCTTTGAATGCGGGCTTGCATGTCACTGCTTTGTTTCGTTCGCAGAAGGCCACAGGTAAACATCCCTGTTCCTCTAATGAGAGAGAGACCATGTGTGTGTGCGTGCGTGCGTGCGTGCGTGCGTGCGTGCGTGCGTGCGTGCGTGCGTGCGTGCGTGCGTGCGTGCGTGCGTGCGTGCGTGCGTCCGTGCGTGCGTGTATACAACCTGAGGAACATCATGTAACCCACCACAAGTGAGGCTCCTTCACTTTTAGAGGATCCAGGGCAGGCACTGCAGGTCTCAATTGATTACAATTCCATTCAATTCAAAGGCATGAGAAAACATACATTTACATTGCCATAGCAAACATGAAACAAAACAAACATAAATCAAAAGTAAATGTATGTACACAAATAATTAAAATAAAATGAAATAAATAAAAGGGAATAAAGAGATGTGTAAACAGAGCTGTGTCACATTGCATTAGAAAACTAGCTGGATACAAGCAGGATAAATGTATATTTG
Organism: Gymnoscopelus microlampas; assembly: GCF_963454915.1. Taxonomy (NCBI): domain Eukaryota; kingdom Metazoa; phylum Chordata; class Actinopteri; order Myctophiformes; family Myctophidae; genus Gymnoscopelus; species Gymnoscopelus microlampas. Next base: position 15,236,702 of record NC_139959.1, on the reverse strand, counting down.
CTGTGAGGAGCAGTTTCTGTACATGTAAGCCTAACTTGATATAAAGCTTTTTGGAACAAATTGTAATATTTGAAGGTTTAGCGGTCATTGGTATTAAACCTGTGAGGCAAATATAGCAATGTATTTAAAAGTACAGAGGTAGCAGTAGTTTTTTCTAATGTTTTAATGGTAGTTGCTCTGCGCACATTTTATACATTTTTCACCGTCCACTAATTTATTAGCACTGGTTCAACACTTTAGATCCCAACGATCCCTCTAGCCCACAGATACAATCATGTGCAACATGCATGCCTCCCTTCCTGTTCATGTTCTGTTATCGTCACAACAATTGATTGGTCTTATGGGCTCGAGCCATAAGTCTATAAGACCAATCGATTGTGCGCAGTTCCCCTCAAGTCTTCAGGGCAATTGTGCACGGCCAGAATAATTGTTTGAGCCCTTGAGACGTGATCAGTACAGTGAGCATAATAGCTTATACAAAGGGGGATGGTAAGGAAAGCAGTGATAATAGTAATATTGTAACTGCCACACAACTTGCAATAATCATTTTATTTTTTATAGTTATTTAACAAATATCGTATTCATTTACTTAACCCATTCAATCTGGGAACGTATCTGTGTCATTTTAGATTTCTTTGGCTATTCAAAAATATCAGATATACAAGCTCATAGCACGGCACCAAGTACCACCCTACAAGCTTTTAGATCTGCTATTTTTCTTTAAATCTTGGAAAAAAATTGCAAATCTTTGAATATATATTTTTAAAGCAAACATTTGTAACTCAAATCTTTGCTTCTCGGGGGTCCCTGGAATAATTTTTTTTGAGATGGGGGTCCGTGGGCCAAATACATATCTAAAAAGGTTGCTATATCAGTGGTGCTCCAACTATTCCATGCCAAGGACCCCTCAAAAAATGTATTTGGCATCTCAAAATATGTTGTTCTAGGGACCCCCCAGAAGCACAGATCGGAGTAAAAAAATGTTCACTTTAAAACATTCAAAGTGCACAAAAAATCCACAATTAATAAAGAAATAGCAGATCTACAAGCTCATAGCGTGGCACTCGTGCAGCCGTGCTATGAGCTTGCATATCTGCTATTTTTGAATAGCCCAAAGAAATCTAAAATAACACAGATACGTTCCCGGTCTTAATAGATTAAAACCATAGGTTACCACACCCCTTCTTTGATCTAGAAAAGGCTGTATTCACATTGCACAGTCATTAGCCCGTGGCTACAGATGTAACCAGTGAGTATTTAGGTCATTATGAGTCAATGAGTTCCTCCCAGGAACGTCCTAACCTTAGTGCCACTACCTTAGTGTTGTCTTTCTTTATGTGGATGGAGGCTTCTTTTGCTATTTAACTTTCAACCTGGTGTCCCTGTTTTGTGCATGTCATTATAGGCAAAAAATATGAATAAATCTGCAAGCTCACAACGTGTCACAAAGCGACGTGTTGTGAGCTTGTTCATCAGCTATTTTTTGAAACGGGGCATAAGTGCTTAATGCATTTATTGTTCATGGCTTAAATGTAAAGTAGGAATGCATGGTGGGACCTCACTATTAAAACTCACGTCAAAATTGCATGTCCGCAATGATTTGCAACAGTTGAAACGCCAGCAATGTGGATTAGATAATTTTCTGTCTTATTGAATGATGGCGCCACATTGGGACAGAGTACAGTTCTGAGTCCAGTTGTTTGTTGTGCGCGCGCACACACACACACACACACACACACACACACACACACACACACACACACACACACACACACACACACACACACACACACACACACACACACACACACACACACACACAGACCACGTGTGTGTTACTTTGTTGACTGGTGGTTTGTACATTATGTACATTGGTGTGTCTCCTCAGGAATCATGGTTCAATGGATCCATTCAAGAGCAGAGGCACTGAGGCCTGATTTAGATTTTTTTTGTGCTTATGATGGTGTCACATTGGGGAAGATACAGTAGTTGTTTGTGGTGAACACGTACGCACACACATACATACACGCACGCACACACACACACACACACACACACACACACACACACACACACACACACACACACACACACACACACACACACACACACACACACACACACACACACACACACACACACACACACATTACTTTTTAGTGCTATTGTTGACTGTGGTTTGTACATTATGTACATTCAATAGATCCATTCAAGAGCAGAGGCATTGTGGCCTGACTTAGCCCTCAATGTCACTGTCTCACGGACGTCAAAGTTGTGACGTCTGCCTTGTCACCCACACACACACAGCAGCATAAACACGCGCATGCATGCACACACAGTCAAGCAACCAACAATACAGCTTATACAGTAGGCTCTAGTCTGTGCATAACCGTAGTCCCAGTTTCCAGAATGTAGCATACCTGTTGCCTGTTCCCGTCATTTTTTTTACCATTAGTTTGCTAGTTCGAATGGCTCAGCAGCAGATATGGATTTGGATTGGAAACGCATATGAAGTTGTCGTGTGTGTGTGTGTGTGTTTCCGGTTCAAATCTGCTGCCGAGCCAATCAAACAAAGATATGGGAAAATGAACGGAACAGGAAACAAAAATGCTATGTTCCTGAAACCCCCCGGGCTACAATTATACACAGTGCCGTAATCACACATGTTACACCGCGAAATGTGGCAGAAAATAAACATCATTAAAACCTAATAGATTAGAATTAGAAAGATTAGAAAGGCTACGAATTTATGAATAGGAGAAGATTATATCTCGTTCTTTCTCTCACACACCCACAGACAACGTGACAGGGAGATAATGCGCGCATGCAGCATCACACTCATGCAAAGGGGAAAAAAAATCACAGGCTAATCATGTTAGAGCCAACATGAGGTGGGCGCTCGGCCAGCGTGGTGGAACAGACTCCCACCACCACGTGACGTCTCCTCTTGTGTGAAACACTGGCGATCTCACAGCATGAATCATGTGTAGTATCATATGGCACAATGTGGAGACCAGGAAGGATGGAGCCCAGAGGGGGAAGACCGACCTCAGCCAGCCATACTTCATCAGACAAAGAACTGGACGCGGGCGGGAGATGAAGAGCTCAAGATGACGCTCGCCGCTGTCTGACAGACAAACGGCGTCGAGAAAACTCAAAACCTCTAATGCAGCGACTCCCCAACCTGTGGGCCCCCAAATAATTTGCAGAACACTAAGACTTATTGATATTATAACATTAATACAAATACAAATGTATAAAAACATGAATGTAAAAATCCTAACAGGTTTCTGAAAAACGTATGTTGCTATATCAGTGGTTCTAAAACTTGTTCATGTCAAGGGCCCCCAAAATTATATGTATTGGGCCGCCGACCACCATCTCAAAATATTTTGTTGCAGGAACCCCCAGAAGCAAAGATTTGAGCTACAAATGTTTGCTTAAAAAGATGTATATTTCAAAGATTTGCACACATTTTCAAGATTTTTCAAAAATAGCAGATCTACAAGCTCATAGTGCGGCACTTGGTGCCGCACTATGAGCTTGTATATCTGCTATTTTTGAATAGCCAAAGTAAAATAATGTTTATAGCTAAAATCTAAAATGAGATGCATTCCCGGATTGAAGGGTTAACATTTAAATTGGAACTTAAAGTATACTACGTAAGTTCCATTTATCCAAGCCGGAACACAATCGATTGAGTGATCAATAAAATTAAAGTGTGAAATAAGCTCTGAAAATGCACGCTTTCGAGATTTTCATGATCCAAAAAAGGTTGAGAGCCGCTGCCAATAATGGCTGTTCATACGCAGCAAAATCCCAAGTGTTAATTTGACTCTGAGCAGTATATATTAGAGAACAAGCCGTTATTTGTCTCTTGGTTATTCTCTTTGTCGAACAAAGCCCAGTCCATACTCTACAGCTTTTCGGAACTCTTGTGCTGTCTTGTGCTGCCTAATACACAAATAATAGGAGGTTGACATTGAGGACCCTCAAGTTTTATTAACTTTTATTTTACTGTCTATTGTCCATGAGGAGTGGACCCTTATCCTCACAAAAACCCTGTTGTTTGTAAAGCCCGCCCAATATATCGGCCTGGCATTTATGTAGGCCATTGTTTGACTTTTTTGACATCACAATTATGCAATTATGCAGCTGATGTGTCACGTTTTCAGAAATGTTCGAACATGGTCAATCTACAAGATCACACACGTGAGCTTGGCGGCTTAAGTTTTGGGATCGGCATTGGACCCAAAAATCTAGCATCGGCCTGGCGCTAATTCTGACTTTGAATGGCGTGTGTGGTTCTGTATGTGTCTTGTTTGCATGCGTGTGTGTACGCAGGGGAGCGTGTGCTCTTTCTGCACGCCCATGGGACCACCAGTCATGCACAGGAATACTGAGTTCTCAATCCCATATCAGATCAGGACCGAAGCCAGAAAGCAGACAGGCTCCCCGTTTGCAGCAGACTGGCCAAGATCCTCTGTGTGTGTGTGTGTGTGTGTGTGTGTGTGTGTGTGTGTGTGTGTGTGTGTGTGTGCGTGAGCGTGCTTGAATGCATTTATGTCTGTTTGTGTCTGTTCTATTGTGTGTTTGTTGGAGTGAGAGAAAGATAATGCGTTTTGAAGGAATGTGTGGACATGAAAAATGGCCTGCCAGTTGTTGGATGATGTGGAGTGTTAACAGGCAGCATTGCTGTTGTAGCGATTCACTGTTTTTGATGCTGGCTCCTCACATCTTGACACTTTCACACAGGCCTTGCCCGGAATTAAATCTTGATGCTTGGAACATGATTATGTTTTTTGAATGTCACTATTGTCTCGATGCTTGGCTAGCACAACGGATCATAGCATGTTCTGAAGTACTAAGTATAACCAAAATCTCTTTTAAAAGAAGTCAGTTCACTCGGGCGCCATCTTGCTTAATGCCCACTGGGCAATAAGTTCTGACAAACAAGACATGACTCCAGTCCTTTTGAATGGGGAGTTGTCTGTAGTTAAAGAAGAAGAAGAAGAAGACGAAATAAATCGCACACATACTGCCAGCTAAGTTGAATCGACCGATGTTTTATGTATTACATCTGGGTCTTAACATTGAGACCCAGATGTAGACATTGGCCCGAAACGTTAGTCTATTGTCTTTAGTTGGCATCTAACACTTGAGGTGTGCGATGTGTTATCGCTTCTCTATTCTTCTTTTTATGATAGGCAGACATAGGTGCGTCATTTGGCCAGTTTTGTTGGCTGATGTTGTCGTTTCTGCTGTCTTAAGTGTTGTATGTTTTCCCATTCTAAATGGATAGAGTGCTCTGTCTCCTCTATATTACACTCTGGTATGATTTAAAACTGGCACTTCTAATCAGAATGGGGAGCCAGCAATACCTATTCCTTCATTCCTACCCACATGAGTTTGAGCTTAAGTTATCAATTACATTGACATTTATATTTCGCTGTGTTTGTGACGTTCTCTTCTCAGAACCCTGAGGAGAAGGAGGAACAAGAGGAGGGCACGGATGCAAGCAAGTCTGAGATCAGCCTGGTCTATGAGATCGCCCTCAAGAGGAACCTGTCCGTCAACTTTGAGGTGAGGAGGAGACCGTGAGAGCGTTGCGGCATTAGACCCCAATCGGCTATCATCCAAACGTGATTCTCAAACTGGGGTCTGGTGTGTATCTAGGGGGAAGGTGACTATGTATTGAAAATTGAAGTATTTTAAAACAAGTCCGGGTCTAATATCTAATGTGAGCCCAACAGCGTGAGGTGGGCTGTGATTAGCATAGCAGCATTAGCAAAGTAATGATATGCATATATCTTGAACGGTGCCTACGCATTACATACAAACGTGAGCTTTCGTCCACATCTTAAAAATGTCAATTGAAAGCATTTCTTAATTCATGCAAAGGGGGGTCCAGAGAAAAATTCTAATCATAAAATGGGCCTGTGACTCACTCCAAACCGCTTGATAAGCGCTGAAATACCTCTTGCCCCCGTGGTTGTACATAAGAATTGTAGGTCTCACTTTGGCATCTAAGCAAGATGTATAGGAAGCTGTTGATGGAGCGGTCACACAGTGATATGACTGTGTCGCCCCATTGACAACAAGAGGAATACATACACTATGACTCAGATGTCTTTAACCACCTCTGGGGTGTCAGTTACATTAACTATTTGAAATTGTGTGGCCGGGAATTTTTCCTGATAGCTCATCACCCTCACCTTTTTAGGTCTTGTGTAAGATCTTAGTCTTTTTGTCATTCTCTGAATGCTTCAGGACTGATGCAATCGAATTGAGTGCACTCACTCACTGTGATCCAATGTTCTTTCTAAGCCGACTCCATTCATAAGATAGCCACTCATCCATTTGGCTCACCCAGTACAGTAATACTCAAGACTTTACCAAAGACATTCAGTGGAACTCCCCAAACTACAATAGTTGTCCTAATGCACTATAGCAGTGGTTCTCAAACTTTTTCATGTCAAGGACCCCCAAATTGACACTTATTAGCCTGCGGACCCCCATTTGAAAAAGATATGCCAGGGACCCCCATAAGAGAAGATTTTTACGGCTCTAGTAGTGATTCTCAAACATTTTAATTTCAAGGACCCCCCAGTTTAACATGCATTAGGCTACGGACCCCATTTAATGGCATCTCTATATCTGGGACCCCAATTCATATTGTAAAATCAATGTTAATTTAACTCTGAGAGCGTACAAATGGAACCAAATGGACCCGTTAGGGTTTTTTGTACGCTCTCAGAGTTACAGACCCATAAGGGTCCATTTGGTTCCTATCCATCATTTAGCTGGGGACCCCCTGGAACCCCCTCAAGTACCCCTGGGGGTCCCCGGACCCCACTTTGAGAACCAATGCACTAAAGACTATAACGGCAGGTGAAAGAGCATTTGTGCACTTATGGAAATCATAATTATCCTTTTGTTTCCACTCTTTCATGTTACCCTCATATAATATAAGCGATAGATACCGTAGATAGATAGATCAACCACTGTGTCTTGTCTATTGAGTTGTTTGACTGATTCATTGGGGTTCAACTACAGCACCTTGCTCAAGCGGCCCTTGCGCTGAGCCCCATACCCCAACCCCCCCCCCCCCCCCCCCCCCCCTCGTCAGACTTCCACCTCGCCTTCTCTCGCCATCTTGTCTAAACAGATGACGTAGGACGCTGTATCCTCACACGACCTCGGCGGGTCCGTTCGTTCGTTCCCCTTGGCTTCCAGCGTCTCCCATGCTGACTCATCCAGCCTCCCCATCTCCCTGATCACCTCCTTCGAATTCTCCGCGGCTCCGCAAGGTGCCAAAAACAAGGGGAGGTTCCGTTTACTCTACGCGCACCCCTCCCTTCCTCCACACGATTCCTCCCCGACCGTCTCTCCTTCCATCACTCCCCAAAAATCACAGAGAGCATGGAGGCGTGTTACGGACAGAGCGAAACGGAGGGAGGGAAAGAAAAGGGAGGGAGATACTTCTTACTGTTGACTTAACCCATTAAGACCTGAGGCAACAGTTTTTTGAAAAAAAGATATTAAAAAAAAATCCCGATTTAAAAAAAATAGCAGATCTACAAGCTCATAGCGCGGCACTCGGTGCCGCGCTATGAGCTTGTATATCTGCTATTTTTGAATAGCCAAAGACATCTAAAGTGACACAGATGCGTTCCAGGTATCAATGGGTTAATCTGGAAAGCTGTCCATTCCGCCCTTTAGCTTACCCCCCCCCCCCTTCTTTGTTTGATAACACATTTACTCATCGGGTGAATGACCTGGCCGTTTTTCCAGGAACCACAACTAATTATTTCAGGTGGCTAAATCTGGGATTTGACGTCAACTGCCTACTGTATGTGTCATAATCTTGTTTTAATCGCCATTAGAGATTACATGGCTTTTGCTTTTCAATTAAATTCACTGGAAGCGGATGATTTAGAAGCACATTGCAACCACATGCCACCGACAGCCTCTGCTCCCATCTCTCTTTAACCTGTAGAGACCAGCGTTTCTCTCTGTCTCTCCCTTTTTTGTCCCTTTTCAAGGACCACCAATATGCATTATTAGGCCACAGACCCCCATAGCTCTGAGAGTGTACAGATGGAACCAAATGGACACTAAAACTCACCCCCTTTATCAAAGTGCCTTTGAGCCAAGCTCTGAACCCCCAGTGAAGCTGTCCAGTGGCAGTATGTGGCTGTGGTTGTAGTGGCTGTGAATCAGAATCAGCTTTAATGTCACATCACAGGTTTACAGAAGTAAAGAAGTGGGATTCTAGGCTTCATGCAGTTAAAGGAAATTGCATGTTGTTCACAGAAGGAAAGGCGATGGATTGCGGTTGCAGGTGTGGATTCCTGCCCGAACGCCGTCCTTTCTGGTTACGCGTTCCACAGAAAAGAGAAACAGACGTGGATGAGTGTGTTGTTGGCGTCGTTCGGCGCCACCGTTCCACACCTCAACCGATGTTGAGGTGTGGCCACGTGTGCCAAGTCCCAACAAAGCGGTCTCAAATGCCACGCATGCAAGACAATAATCCAATCTTCTGTCTCCTTTGGCATATCCCTCCGATGCCTGATTTATACGCACCAAAGATAGCAGATATACAAGCTTAGGACACGTCGCGCTGAGACAGGTTGAGAGCTTGTAGTTGTGTGATTTTCAGTGCACGACATCCAGCTGGCAACTAAGTATAAATTCAGCCTCTCGCCCCCTGTTTCTGCCCGATGGCCTCTTGTAGCGTGTCGTTCATGTTCAATCACAGCGTTGCATGCGATAATAATGCTCTCAGTGCCGGCTATGCTGAGAATCCAAAGCCCATGTGGTAATTTGCACACCATGCCATGGCTCCGTGGGTCTCTTCTTACACATCTGAACCATTACAAGGCATCAGTCAGCGTTTGGCATCATCTCCATGCCCTGCCATGTCACATCCCCTCTAATGTGTCCTCTTCTGATGCCTCCAGAGGAAATGGCACACTTTCCTTCTCAATAACCATCAAACTAGAAACACCCTCACACACACACACACGCATACAGGCTGTGTAAAACTCAAACAACCATCTTCCGTGTGAAGGCCTCGCAAAAAAACTAAACAAAAACCCGAAGATTTTTTTTGTTCAAATCCTCTCACCCCTGCCGCCACTGGAGCATGAAATTACCCATGAGTCACTGCAGCGAGTGTCCGCTTTCCTCCCCCCTCCCCCCGACCGCGACGAGGTGGGTCGTCGACTCGTCGCAACACCCCAAAGAGGCTGACTTAACCCCCCCCACCCCCGTCAGGTTATATCAAACAGATGTCAGCATCAAAGAGGAACCAATCTATAAATCACAGCTCGCGCTTTTGGACAGAGAGAGGGCCCGTCTCTTCCAAAAGGAGGACACGGGAGATGAAGGGTCCGAAGCCAAGAACCACCCATCTTGTACAACAAGCAGCTTCTCCCTCAGGGCCTGTCCGTCCGCCGCGCATCACAAAAGAGCTTTTCTTCCCTCTACCAAGTCCCTGCCATTGTCCCACCCTGCTCCCATAGCATCCTCTTCAGAGTACCTGAGGTCTCGTTTGCACCCATCCCCGGCCCACTCGGGGTATTGATGTCTCCCTGAGAAGCCGAAGGGAAGGCCTCACAACAGGAGGACAAGAAAAAAAGAAAGAAAGGAAAAAAATAAGCAATAGAGAGAAAAGAAGAGAGAGGATGAGGGATTTGAAAGGCAGAAAGAAGGGGGAAAAAACCTTGAGTTACAGTGCGTTTCCTGCGTTATAACCTGATCCTTATCGTCAGGTGGGAGACGGATGGGGCATGTTTGTTGTGTTGTTGCTCGCGCACGTGTACATGCGTGTACGTGCAGTACAGTGGGCGTGCGTGTGAATGAAAAGGAGGCGCTGAAATCCCATCGGCGCTGCGCGGATCCCGTGTCGTCTGCCAACCAGGCTGACTACAGCTCGTCTGCCGCCATCCCGGGCCAACCAGAGCGTGTGACACCAGTCAGTGTCTCTTCTCGCCCTCCATCTCGCCGTTAAACACGATATACGACACACACACTGTATGGAGGCAGCATTTATATCGTTTCAATCTCTCCTCGACCTCAACTATCCTGGACCCACTGTATCTGTAACTGTGTGTGTGTGCGTGTGCGTGTGTGTGTGTGTGTGTGTGTGTGTGTGTGTGTGTGTGTGTGTGTACACAACCAAATCGCTGTCTGTCATCAGCTGTCACGTTTCTAATGGCTGTTTCACCTCCTAGGTCTTTTGTATGAGGTGTGAACCTGTGCCGGTTGTCCTCAGCTCACCTCGTATGTTCCACTCTGGCAGGCGGTGACGTGACGGGGGTGTATGGTGTTGTTGGGGGGGGGGGGCAGGTAAACCAATGAAGGAAGCGTGTCCTTACAAGACCGCACTCAGGGCCCCCGCACTGGGGCTCCAAGTGCGGTCCTGTGTGCTGTCACTTCTCAAGGTGGAGAAATGGACTTAGAGCCCCCCAGAGACAACCTGTCAGGTTGTGTGTGTGTGTGTGTGTGTGTGTGTGTGTGTGTGTGTGTGTGTGTGTGTCTGTGTGTGCTTGGCAGATGTGACAATGTCATCACCTGTCCTGCAGAACATCTCTGGGCACCCCCCAAATCCTCCAATAATCCCTGTACTCTAGTAACAAGACCCAACACACTAGTGTGCATATATTTATTTATTTAAAATAAACAGTGTGCGGTGCGTGTGTGTGTGAGAGAGAGAGAGAGAGAGAGAGAGAGGGGTGGGGGGATATGTGCATGGACAAAATACATATTGGATGACAAATCTTCCCACATTGTAAACTCTTGTTTATGTAACTCTGAGAGCGTACAAAATAACGGTCTCAAATGGACTCGTTGCACTCGTGAATTCCCATTAAACAGCATCACAGAGAATTCCCTTCTCTATGATACTGTTTAATGCTTGCTTAGGTCACCATCACCCTCTGAAACTATGAAAGAGAGCGATTAACCATTTGAACCACAGCATCCCCTATTCTGGGGTGTGATGTTCGAGCTCACCAAGCGTCGTGTTTGCAACATGTTGTGAGCTTGTAGATCGGCAATGTTTGGCAAAAAGATTTGGTGTAGACGGGAAAAACGTCAACTCAGGTTCAGTTTACTAAGTCTAGAGGGTTTAAGTGATGAATTAAGTCAGTGACTGATTAAGTGTGAGAGTGAGACAAACAGCTGCTGAGTGGAAGAGACATCTGTACAACGGAGGACAACTCACATTTTCCTCCATCTCCTCCTGTCATCATTATTATTCTTATTCTCCTCTCTAACACCAGAGACTTGACGTGAACTGAAAGTCAGGCCAGGTCTCTCCACGTAATCTAATAATCCATTCATTGGGACATAATAACAAGTGACATGATCTTAAGCTTAAGTTCAGACCAAAGATTTGCGATTCATACCTCTTACATTGGTGAAAATAGCTGCCCCTCCGAGCTTGCGCGAGGCCCCCTTCATAGCTGACCAGGGGCCAATGATTTGAGCCTACAGCAGTGATTCTCAAACTTTTTCATGTCAAGGAGCCCCAAAATGATATGTATTTGGCCACAGACCCCCATCTCAAATATTTTGTTCCAGGGACCCCCAGAAGCAAAGATTTGAGTTACAAATGTTTGCTTAGAAATATATATATATTTCAAAAGGTTTGCACACATTTTCCCGATTTTTCTAAAATAGCAGATCTACAAACTCCATGAGCTTGTATATCTGCTATTTTTTAATAGCCTTTTGAAAAGTATAAAATGTTAAAGTGGTTAAAATTATTGTGATTCTATATTAGCACATTTAGCTGGGGATTAGCTCAGAACCGGGGGGAATCCTCAGAGAGGTAGAGAGGAGGACTCAACTCTTGGCTTGGATGAGTGATGCTCAGAATCTCTTCTTTAAATGCATTGCAAATTTCTCAAATTCGTGCTATACGGCATAGGGCTGGCCGATATGATTTCAAATCAATATCACGATTATTTCAATAATTTGCT
>NC_139959.1:15207212-15219712 GCF_963454915.1 Gymnoscopelus microlampas | reverse complement strand
CAATGTGTTGTGAGCTTGTGGATCTTTTGAACATTTTCACCCTCAAAATAGGGTCACCAGGTTGCAAGTGGGACATAGTCTGTGGTAAAATTGCAGATGCCGTGGTCAGAAAAGTCAATTATGGCCGATATATCGGCCAAACCGAAATATCAGTCAGGCTGTAACCGCTGGCGTCAACCTGAGACATGGGACAGCGGGAGAGACAAAAACGCTGGGAAAACACAGATGCTCCTTTTCAGTTTAGTTTTACATCATCAAAAGTGTTCAGTGGGGTGTCCAACCACTCACTGAACACTTGCCTGTGCAGGACCAGATGTGTAAACTGTAGGGAGTGGTGCATCTCTGTGCTATGGACGCGCCCGTCAATGTCACCTCTGATAGAATATTGAGAGACATTACATTTTAAACAACGCCGTTCAAGTTCCAAAAGTGCCCTACAAACATCCCAATTATAAATGAAACACCCTCAGGGGGTTTTGGAATGTGAAGTTGTTTTTTTTATCTGCGGCTACGTCTGCCCGGATGTAATGTCTGCCGATGTGATGTCGACGGGGAATCTGAGCCAGCATGCCTGATGCTATTAAACCAGAGGTGACTGCTGAGCCACACTGTCACCCTACCTCCAACCGTCCTACGCAGACCCTATTTTTGTGGATATTATTTGTTTTTTTTGCTATACTGTAGCACACAATAGAGAGGGACACCATTCATAGGGACTTGACTTTGACAAGCACGAGCACGATCTGTGGCCGTCACATACTGTAGCTGGCGCACGGAATGCCCCAAAGAGACCACTAGGGTTATAGTCATTATTTACAAGGAAACACTATCTTTTATGTTTCAAATCAGATAGGAACCACTTCCAATTTCAGCTTTTTAGTAACATTTGTGTTCTGCTTATTTTCTCCTTCTTTTTTTCCTTTTACATTATTTAAGCCTTGACGAATGCATTCAATACCCCTGTGTGCTGTTGTGTATGTATTAGATGATGGATTATGAAACTTTAAATTCTCTTCTGTGTGCTGTTATGGTCCAAGCCTCAGCACACTCCCTCCCACACTCTCTGTCTCGTTCTCTCTCTCTCCCTTTCTCTCTCTCTCACACACACACACACACACACACACACACACACACACACAAATCTCCCCACCTGTCATCCCGTCTCTCCCAACCTCTTAAATATTTGAATAGCTGTGTTTAATATCCCTCGTGTTTATAGCATTCAGCTAAATCCCTGAATAGATGACCATCCATCTTTACGGCTCTGTTCTTTCCAGTGGAACAGCGGAGACAGATTTTTTGCTATTAAAATGTCATTTCATGCTTCTATGGTAGGCTTAAGATGGCGCTACCTGCCTTCAATGCTGCAGAAATGCGGTTGAGCTAACGACGTGGGTTTCATCAGCAGAATTTGATTTCGAGGTCTTGCTGTCCTCTCAACCTTAATTCATTTATGGGCAATAACATTTTTATTGCTAATTCAATCGCGACAGATTGGGGACTGATGAAAGGCACACCGCAAATGCCACAGAATTGTCTTGGTTCTTCTCAACCTTTTGGGTCTTGAGCTATACATGGAAAAACTCATCGTAGTATGGCCCGCCATACTACAATAACATGAACATTGTTTTGCCTACCCTACTATCCCTGCAATCCTTTGTCAAGGCCTAAAATAATCTGGTGTTATTTACCATTGTGGTAATATAATATCTTATTTACTGTCTTTGATGATTGATTTGACACTTGTCTCAGCATTAGATGCATGGTCACAGTGGGTTCAAACAAGAATGGGGTAATGCACACCTAAATCCTCTGAGAGTTAAGTTTGTACTTGGGTGTCTACTGTGTACCCTTGTATGTACTGAGCTTCTAATGCAAGGCCTGGGAAGGACACTGCTCCTTGCTGGTGTTGGCTCGTCCAGTGTCACTTTTACATATCATGGAATTGCCTGTAATTCTTTGTTTCTTGTCCTCATTCTTTTCTTCCCATCTGCCCCTCCATCTCTCCATCCCCTTGTCTTTCTGACTCACTCTTCCTCCTTCTCTCTCTCTCTCTCCATACCCCCCTCCCCTCGCCATTCATTGAAAAACAGAGCTTCTCTTAGCGTCAGGCAGTAATTCAGCCTCAAACCTATTCTCCATGGCTCTTTCATGCAGGCATTAGGCCCTGCTTGTGTGTGTTCCTTTTGTGCGGCCCACTCACTTCTAAAATTTCCACATTGTTCCCCTTGGTAGGCAGTCGGGCTCAAATGAGTCTCTGTTCGCGAGTCTTTTGTTTGACACTACCAGCAGTAGTTACGGCAAACTCTCTCTCTACCTTGTGTCAAATGGCTTTTACGGGGCTGATGACTTTTTTATTTAATGAATTGGTGCTTTTGTTTATTTAAGTAATTTATTGAATCTTTCCTCCTAAAATAAATCTTGTGGCCTACTTGAGTTTGTCAGAAGAGCACTTAGGGACCTTGTCAAGGCCACTTGAGTGAATGCATGGAGGCCTGTGCTACTCAGGGCCCGGCTCCCGGAGAACGTTATTTGTACAGTGTAATTGTCTGTTTACATAACATAATGACGTTTGATATTCTCTTGCAAATATCTGCTTACATTCTGCGTGGACAGATTTAACGTTTCGGACCAACGAAAAACAAACACTTTTCAAGTCTGAGCCACTTTCTCGTAATGTAAATTGCCGGCGCGTTCTGCCCCGAAGCCGGAGCATGTCAAATTAGAAGTGGTTCTGCTTTACTGAGGGAATATTTCAGTTTGTAAGGCTGAGAATAGTCACTGCAGAATGACCCGTGTAACCTGAGTGTCGATCAGACGTTGTTTGATCCATCGACACCTTGCAGCCATGTTTGGAATGAGATCATAAGAGACTTATGTCAGACTTCAAAGTTAAATCTAAGGAGAAAAAAATGTCAGTTTTAATGCCTGACTCTTTGTGTGTGTGTGTGTGTGTGTGTGTGTGTGTGTGTGTGTGTGTGTGTGTGTGTGTGTGTGTGTGTGTGTGTGTGTGTGTGTGTGTGTGTGTGTGTGTGTGTGTGTGTGTGTGTGTGTGTGTGTGTGTGTGTGTGTGTGTGTGTGTGTGTGCATGCGCGTGCGTGCGCTCGACTGTGTACGATCGCTCTTGTGTGCAGGTGAAGGTGAGCGGCGAAGTTGCCACGGGAACCGGACCCAACAAGAAGGTGGCCAAGCGCAACGCGGCCGAGGCCATGCTTCTGCAGCTAGGATACAAGGCCTCCACTCTCCCTCAGACCCCCACTGAGGTATGGATCTATTAAGAGCATCTACTTTTACAGCCTCACTACACCATACAGTACACCACGCTCACTCTTTTATGACCAGCTTATATACCTGTCTACAGGTCTATTAGGACCTGGATTTATTAAGCCAATTTATTTTTAGCACCTTTGTATGTGTGGGAAGTGTTGCACATGTTTTACCAGAGCCCGGTGTGTATTCCTTTCAGAGCCCCGCTGAGGAATAGCCTTTTATTTCACTGTACTTTGTTTTAATGCACGGCCCCTGTGTTTATATTATTACTCTTTAGGCATGCTTCTAACAGCAATTTGTTATGCCAAATGAAGGCTTACAGGGGTTTGCATGTGGTAAAGCAAGACCACTCAGCTGGACTACTAATATTCAGCTACAGTATCACACTCTGAAGATAGACATTATGGGCCCTATCCTCCGCCCAGCGCAAAGCACATCGCTATTTTCCAACCAACACAGTTGTCCTTTTTACACATACTGTAGCACCCATGTTGTATAAATACCAAATCTTGCCCCTTTTTAGTCCCCATGGGTGTGTTGGTCTTAAAATGAGGTGTGGTTTGGAGCAAACATGGCACACTGCTACCTTACACACAGGCTTTGCGCACATTCTTGATATTAAGACGCGCTTAGGGGTAATTAAGAGGCATATACAACTCCATACCGCCGTGCGCCGGGCTTTGCGACCAGATAATGTGCTGTGCAACTAGCAAAATGTACACCCCCCTGACGCAATTTGTGTCTTGCCTTTTAGACTGTGCGCTTAGATCGTCTTCATAGGGCTCTATGTTATTATAATAATAATAAAAGAATTATTCCATTATACATTTTCATTCCTTTACCTACAATATAGCTATTAACTCATTTAAGTCCACACATAAATAGTGACCATCTTCTCTGTCCTGAGACTGTTCAGTCTAGAGCAGGGTGAATTACATACACACGTACACGTACACGCACACGCACACGCACACGCACACGCACACGCACACGCACACACACACACACACACACGCACGCACACATTGTGTGTGTGTTAATCAATTACATTACATCTGTCCAGCTTTACAAGCTACTCGTCTGTTTGCTCATACAGTACAGTGCCATGCTCTGTAGTCCACACAGAGTCCATCTCAACCATGAAGATGGTCTTGTTAATCATCACGAGCTGCAGCCCTGCGGACATGCTCACTGCCTTATGTAACTTAATCAGCTCCTCTGAGCTGTGCGCGTTCTCCATTGATCACCATCATCTCGGCACATTAGCACATCGTCGCTCACCTCGAGCGCATTGGATAATAGAAGATTCTGTTTCATAACTGGAACTTATGTGTAGAATATTTGTCCCTCCCCAGACAGGTCATTAGTTAGATATCCACTGTCTGTTGTTGAGAACTCTTGTGTTCCAACCCATACGGACAGCCTGAAGTATGCTCTATCTATATGCGGCTAAGCAGAACCGCTGCATGAATTATAGCCTCACACAAGCTTATACTCACAAGAGACCACACCTCCCCTTTTTAGTAATAACTTTAGAGCCATATTTCACTTTAATAGAATCGTGTCTCTCTCTCTCATTTTGTAAGCGTGCCTCCCCACTATGTCTGTTATATGAACAAGCTAGCTTTGACTTTAGCTGTTATGGAGATGAGGTGCATATTCCAGACTGCATAAATGCTTTGAAGCATTAGGAAATGAAATGCATAAGTCAGTGTCCTGGGGATCCACCATCATCACTTCTCATCATAAATCTCTTGCACAGTATTGAAGGGTTTTTAATTGCATTCTAACACTAGTAGGGGCAGCGGTGGTTAAAAAGTTTGAGAACCATTGGTTTAGGCCTGAAAAGGAACCCTGGCTAATGAGCCAAATACGCCTTAATACGTTCTAATTTCCCTCTATACTGTAACTAAAAATGAAAAAATGTAAAAACCTTAAATATTTATTATATTTTATATCTTTTACTCAAGGGGGACAATGCCCGGTGCAAGTTGATGATGTCATTTGTCCATGTTGGAGATGATGGTGATTTGTTATCAGGGTGTCCTTGAAAAAGAGAGCTTGCTCTCAATGGGTTTCCCTGAATAAATAAAGGAAAAAGAAAGAAAGATGTGTGGTCCAGCCCTATGGAATGTTATTAGCATGTCTTAATAAAAAAAAACGACTTAATACTTCCTAAGGTTAATATGAGCATCAAAACAATATTTTAAATACATTTTCATTATAGCACATGTATTCCATACATTCCATAGGGCTGGACCACACATGGACAAATGACATCATCAACTTACGACAGGCATTGTCCTTTTAAGACTGTCTGAAGTGTGTAACTGTATGATTATTACGAAGCAGGGCTTTGCTGAAAAATAGCATTCTTGCTCAGCGAACATACCCTGGGTAAATAAAGGTAAAAAAATAAAATAATAAAAAGCATTTGTTTGCAATAATTATGATTACGTTAATTTATGTTTTTGCATCACCACACAACATGTTGCTCATCATGCCAGTACAGTAAACTGATGGTTTGGGGATACATTTGACTGGCTGTACCACCAATGAACACCACTATTCAGTGCCACTTGCACAAGACGTTATTGGCAGTAGGTCTGCATCTCTTTTTATTCAGGGCGGCCCTTGGGCCTAACAATAGCAGAAGAATGGTGTCAGTGGCTGATGTATGCTTGGGTATCGGCTTGACAGCTATGGGGATGTCTCTATAAGACCTAGTCCTAGCGGGACAGCCCACCTCTCTCTAAGAGCCAAAGATCCTCAGGCAACCCTGGGCTCTATGAAGCGATCAACTGGCATTAGCTAAGCTCCTGTTTCTTCAGATACGTCTTTCTTTAGCTCTCTCTCCCCCCTTCTCTCTCTCCCCCCTTCTCTCTCTCTCTCTCTCTCTCTCTCTCTCTCTCTCTCTCTCTCTCTCTCTCTCTCTCTCTCTCTCTTTTTCCTGGCTCTTTGTGAGCTCTGTCTTGATCTGCATTCCCACCGTGGGATTGTAGGAGATCTGGGCCAGAGACATGATGCGTGGAGGGGGGGGGGGGTCATTTGTTTACCACTATGTCTTCTCATCAGCTGTCACAAACGTCAGAGATTATTTGCGTTCCTATCTCCCACATGGCCACGTGTGTGTGTGTGTGTGTGTGTGTGTGTGTGTGTGTGTGTGTGTGTGTGTGTGTGTGTGTGTGTCTGTGTGTGTGTCTGTTCACACCGTGAAAGTGCCAGAGTGAATAGGGTGTTTTCAGTTGGTATTGACAAGCCTCCTCTTTAACCCATTCAATCCGGGAACGCATCTACAAATTGTCTTCTAAATCCTAATTTTTCTGAAAAAACGTATGTTGCTATAATATCAGTGGTTCTCAAACATTTTCATGTCAAGGACCCCCAAAATTACATGTATTTGGCCGCGGACCCCCATCTGAAAATATTTAGTTCCAGGAACCCCCAGAAGCAAAGATTTGAGTCAGAAAAGTCCCCTGAAAAAATTAAAAATCATAGATTTGCACAATGTTCACGATTTTTCAAAAATAGCAGATCTACAAGCTCATTGCCGCGCTATGAGCTATTATATATCTATAATAGACAAAGTATAAAAAAAATGGTTTTAGCTCAAATCTAAAACGACACAAATGCGTCCACGGTCTTAATGGGTTAATTAGGTAGCTTTCCTAGACAGACACTAGCCTCGCTCAAGCATCTCCTGGTGAGCCGCTCGTCCCTTTGTGGTCCAAACAGTAGGAAGGAACTCGTCTGACGTGCGTGAAGAAGCTGTTTGTTCAAGACTCAACATCTCTCTTAACCCCCCCCCCTCCTCCTCCTCTCCCTCCCGTCCCTTCTTCTTCTTCTTCTTCTTCTCACATGGCTACAGATGGACAACAACAAAGGCTGGAACGGACAAAAGGCGCCTTTTACCGAACCGACAAGCAACAGTGAGTATCCGCACGTCTCCGCCGTTGTCCTTGCCTGTCCCCTTTTCTCCCGGCCGTCCACCCCTCCCTTCTGTCCCGCAGGTGGTTCAAGTGGCGGAGATGGCCCGCCGTTTAATCTCAGTGACTGGTCAATGGGCGACTGACTGTCAGCTTAATCGGCCATGCGTCCTCGTGGGGAGCCTGCGAATGCGGCTCCTTTCACCCAGGCTTACAGGCCAGCCAGGGGGAGGGACCCCCAGGGAGGCCCCCCCCGATGCCTTCCTGTTGCATAGACCTAGTCTTTCACTCGGGATTAACGCGCACGCAGGCGCACACACGCAACACACACACACACGCACACGCACACACACACACACACACACACACACACACACACACACACACACACACACACACACACACACACACACACACACACACACACACACACACACGCACACACACACACACACATTGATGTCTGTGCAGTGTGCACACAGACAACTCAAACTGATTCACGCACAAAATGTATAAAAACACACACGCTCGCGCGCCCACACACCCACACAAACATACACACACACACACACACACACACACGCACACACACACTCTCATACCCACATCCACATGGTGGTGATGAGTCTAAATATGCAATGTATGATCTGATATGATGCGTGTAATCCTTCTTCTTTTTTTGTAATCAATTTGAGCAACTCAACTCTAGCATCCTTAGCAGCCCTTTGATGTAAAATAAGTAAAAGTTATAGCATTTTCAAGATAATAGTAGGTTCAGACATAATTATTCAGTTTTCCTTAAATGTTACAGACACATTCTGATTGAACCCAGATAGAAACAAAGCAGGGCGGATACTGTAGGTATGCTTATATCAATTATAATAAGTGTTCATATATTCCCACTGCGGGAAGAGATTAACGCTGAATTCACATTGACAAGGTTCAAATTGCATCGTGTATATGGAGAGGAGGGAGCGCCGCGCACGACAGGAGGTGGAAACAGCAGAAAACAGAGAATAAATTTGAACTTAGCTGTCAGAGCCAAGCAAGTGTCCATATACCCTTCTATATATATATATATATATATATATATATATATATATATATACCCTGTCTATATATCTCCTTACCTGTTGAGCATTCCTGCCTGGCGCAGCTGTGTTGCCTTGCTGTGTACCACAACTTGCTTATTTAAAAGGAGGTCAATCATACCTTGACTTTGACTTTGACATCTTTATTGACAATGCAATACATATGTACAATACATAAGCTCCACCATCATCAAAAGAATAACACGAAATGACACAGTCATATTATACCAGCTTGTGGCAAGCTAAAACCCTTGAAAAGTATACTGTCATAACGCTTGCATCTTAAAACATTACCTAACAGGAACAAATGACATACAGTTTGTAATTTAATGCCTAAACCCTTTCTTACTCTCTTTCATTTGTAAATCTGTGTATGTAAAACATAATATCCCCTATCGAATCTCTTAATTACACCAACAGAGCAGGCAGAGCGGACACAGCGAACACTGCGAACACACACACACACACACACACACACACACACACACACACACACACACACACACACACACACACACACACACACACACACACACATTCTTCATGGTGAGTAGTGAGTAAAGGAGACAGTCGGCAAATGTAGACTACAGTACATTCAGTCACATTAAGCATATGTGACAAGGAAACAGAGTTTACTGTCTTTTTTTCGTTCGGGTGGGTGCCCCCCGGCTGTGCAAACCATTCTCGCCGGGCAGTCAGAGACCCAGGGGAGTGGACATAGCAAAAACAAAGACGTTGTATATGCAATATTAATCAATACTGAACAACTACGTGGTCTATTTATCGGCCCCAGCTGTTCTGTTCTGTTTCACTCTTTATGCGGTGACGGACCCCTCGCTGCTTGACTCGCGTCTCGTTAAACAGTAACGTCGAGTGACGTTCGAACATTGTCATTGCAAACTTTGCAAAATTTGGAATATCCAAACCAGTTCCATAGAACCAATGTCGAATTCTTTAGGGACCAAATCCTTTGTGGTGTCTGTCAGTCCATTGATTGCTACTGCTGGTGCGCTGCTTACTAGCAGCCAGCTAAAAGGGGGAGGGACCTCTGGATGCATGCTTGAGCAAAATGAACAGATCTACAAGCTGACTTAGCTTGTAGATCTGTTCTTTTTGACAAACAACACCGTTGTGCGATGGAGTCTAAATTAAGGTATAGAACTGCAACTCATAGAATGTGCACTCGCCATATCACAATCTATTCCCGGAGCGATGTGGCTCACTTACACCCCAGATCATGTGAACAGCACCCGCCCAGAGCATGGCAACATTTGCAAGCAAATCATTGGCTGTCAATTGGCAAAAGCATGTCACTCAAAACAATCGTCAAAAAGTAACGGGAACGCCCCCATGTCATTCGAACCAATCAAAAAGTCACAGCCACGCCCCTTTATCCACAAGTAAATCTAGACCAGCTTGCTGTACAAGCTGATAAAAATGCATTACAGCTGACAGCTTATTTCCATTGTGGTCCTTGTATGTGTAAACATTGTAATGTACTAATGAATGAATGAGTGGATGCTTGTGAGTGATAAAGTGCAAGTGAGTGCGCAGGGGTGTGCATTCTAAGTCTCTGTGGGACTGTGTGAGTGTGCCTTCCACGTCAGGGGAGAGGGAAGACGAGGAGAGAACAAAAATACAATATATTATTACAAAATACAATACATAAATACATTTAAATAAATATAACTCAAAATCTAACATTATAAATACCTAGTGGTAGTATATCATTCATATATGTCAGTTTCATATGCATGAGTACAGTATGTGAGAGAATATGTACAATTTGGAGTAGATGGCTAACTATACAAGTGATTCTGATAGTAATTACATGAAATTACATATGAGCTGTCATTATATAATATTCATTATATTGCCTCAAGCAATAAAAGTACACATTGTTTTAAATTGGAGAAAGGAGTCTTATAATGCTGGAATAATAAGAGAGAGAGAGATTTTAGATGAGTGAACAGCCTTATCAGTCCTTTCATGTGGGTAACAAATACTCGAAACACAAAACGTGAAGGGACATTTAGAAGGGTAACGGAGGGGATTTGACAAGCGATTGCATCACAACCAAAGGACCCTTGACTGAGAAGTGTCTGAACACTGCTCTTTGTGAAGCCCTGCCGTTCTAAAGTTTACTGTCCGCAATCAAGATGAAAATGCCCTTAACAACCCCACAGAGCTATTTGAGACGGGACGTTCTTAATTTTCAATATTACATTTGGCAAGGTCTTTTTTTTGGCCTACATGCTAAGTTCCCCGAAAATCCTGAAATCTGTAATAGCGAGCATGCAGGGTTGCCACTGTTACAGCCACAATCTCACAGATCTTGGGAATTTGGCCTCGTCAGGCTTTTCCGTCTGTTCACTAAGGTCTTGGAGTTAATTCTGTGTTCTTTGCGAGTATTACACCTATGTACTTTGAAAGTACGCACTAATCCCACGATGGAGGTGAGTCTTAAGCAGATTTTTATCATCCTTTGCCATGACTGAGCTTAATTCGTGGCCATGTCCCAGCTTGATGAAATGACACACTGCGAGGGTTTGCCAAACTCTCTCTCCTTCTGTCTCTCTCATTCGACACAGGCGACGTGAATGGCAACACATTTGGAAAGAACTTTAGTGGACAAATAAATAGTCAGATAGATGTGAAGCGGCACAGAGAAGAAAACAAACAGATAGCCTTATTAGATTTGAATGCACTGTCGTCACTCCTATCTAATGGAGGTGCTTGGCAGAAACGACGTAAATCCTACACACACTATCCAGCTACAGTCTGGAAAGGGGAATGGATGTTTCAACTTTCCCATGTTGAAAAGTACAAAGCAGACCGGTCAGCCTAATAACTGGGAACAATTTCTCTGCGCATGTTGTTGGATGTATCCAGATGAGAAAAGAGCACATGCCACAACCACTCAACTTATATAGTGCTCATAAATGTCATTTACACAGTTTTGGAAGATAGATCATTAAATTTACGTGCATGGATATATTACCATTGGTTTTGGATAAACTGTTTTAGAGGTCATGGTTGCTATGGTAGCCCAGGCTCTAGTCATTGCCCCATGTCTCTTGAGCAGAGGCCCCTGGGAAACGAAGTCTTCCTTATTTGGTGATAATTATTCCCACTGTTGGCTTAGAGCGCGCGTCTGGAGCGGGGCCATCCTCAGTCATAGTATATCTCACTCCCAGCGCGAAGCCTAACTATCTGCTAATTACCTCTTTAAACAAACCACACAACGCTCACACAGCTGCTAATGTCCAAATAATGCTTTTTGCGTAAACACCATTTACAGCTCATTCAAGTAGATACAGCTTGTGTGTGTGTGTGTGTGTGTGTGCGTTTGTTTATGTATTCATGTGGGTGTGTTTATACACATGTGGTTTCATCGCCATGAGTGAATGGAAGATGCTTTTGTTTTACCTACTATTATGTTCTATGAACATAATTTGAATGTAAATCAAAACATATACAATGGATTAATTAGCTTGTGATCAGAGCATGAAGAAGTGGTACTCATGAAACAATGTTTATCGCAGCCTATGCTAATTTGTCACACAGACAAAGCTAAGTATAGTGGAGACTGGCGTCTCCAATGAATGAACATGACAGTCCACTGGGATGAGGTTTTATCATATTCATGGAAAAAAGCTCTTGAAACTAATTACTAAGGTCTGCTAAATTAGCTTTCACAGTGGAGCTGATTTTACATTTTAATTACATGTCAGACATCAGCCTGTTGTGCCAAGGTCGAAAACAAAGCGACCGAGCTGAGATTTTGGTGAGAGAGTCACACTTCAGCAGGTGAGCGGTCACGTGTCTGCTACGTGTACCCCACATAAAGACGACGTACAAGTGTGTTATGTAAGGTGCTCTGTACTATTCTCTCCTCTGTCCTTGCCTCCGTCTGTGCACATGCATGCATGCACCGACAACGGGGGTATAATAATGCCCCTTTGTACGTTCGAGCGCATCTGTCCTCTACCTTGTCTCGAGCTGTGGGAGAGAGGGTCATAGCGCTGCGGCAAATGGAGCAGCAGAGAGACGGGAAGAGAGGGTGGAAAAAAGAAAGAACAGGGTGGGAAAAAAGGGAATAAGAAGAGAGTGATTTTTCTCTCCTCTGTTCCCATGGGTATTGCAGCAGGGCTTTTCAGTTGAGTTGCCACATTTCATTTCCTGCTGTGCATGTCTGTCTGTGTTTGTGTGT
>NC_139959.1:15147212-15204712 GCF_963454915.1 Gymnoscopelus microlampas | reverse complement strand
TCTCTCTCCATCTCGCTCTCCTTCCAGCCCAGAAGGGTCTGCTCCACCTCAGCCCGGACGTGTACCAGGAGATGGAGGCCAGCAGGAAGCAGGGCGGAGGTGGAGGCGGCGGGGCCCCGGGCCCCGGAGGTCCTAGCTACCTGAACCCCAAAGACATGGGGCCGTGCTCCGCCCCGCTGCCCCCGGGACACAACACGCCGTACTACGGCGGCGGCTCCTCCACCTCCCCTTCGTCCAGCCCCACGGCGGCCATGGCCCGCGAGCTGCTGCTGAACGGCCAGGCCTCGGCGGGCGACGCCGCCGCCCTGGGCGGGCTGAAGGGGAAGGGTTCGTCCCTGCCCTGCGGCGTCTCGGTGCAGCCCGCCCAGCAGCTGGACTACCTGGCCCGCATCCAGGGCTTCCAGGTGAGCAGTGTTGATTTTGACAGCACATTTTGATTTAGTTTCAGTCATCAGTCTTTTGAATAAAATTCCATTTAGTTTTAGTCATATTTTAGTCATCTGAAATGTTTTAGTTTCATTAGTTTTTTTATAGAGATTATGAGATTATATAAGACTAAGTCTATTTTGGCGGTGGCTTGATGGCGTCGTAATGGCTGATTTTACACTTTCTGAAAATAGCCGATCTACAAGCTCACAATGTGCCGCAGCGTTGTAAGCTTGTATATCTGCTATTTTCAGAGCACAACACCAACAACCAAACATAAAATGACTTAGTTCTACTGGATCTCTTGTCCACTAGTCCCTCCCTAACATTTTAGTCTAGTTTTTATTTGTTGACGAAATTGTTATTCATAGTTTTAGTCATCATAGCTTAGTTCTTATTTAGTTTTTATTTACCGTAGTTTTCGTCAGTGAAAAAAGGTAACCGACGAACATTTTTCGTCATAGTTTTAGTCGACGAAATCAACACTGCAGGTGAGGGATGGTGGCATTGGAGGCCTCCTGTATTCATAGACATGCACTCATATAGGCTAAATCAGTGGTTCTCAAACCTTTTCATGTCAAGAACCCCCCCAAAATGTATATGTATTTGCCCCCCCCCCCATCTGAAATGATTTTGTGCCGATTCTTCCAGAGTTTTCTAAATCTTAAAAAGAAAATAACCACTGATCGTAGATCTGCTATTTTTGAATATCCCAAGTATAAAATAGGGTTCAAGCGGTGTGCACTGTTCCTAATTTTCCTGGGGACCCCCAGGAACCCCGCCCCTTGAGCCATTGTAACCCACTCTGAGAACCACTGGGCTAAATGCCCGTTGCATGCTAACACACCTAGCGTCTGGTTAGAGAAACATGGCCAGAATGGAGTAGAAGAGAGGGCTGTATAGTATACCATAAGACAAGTGCACTTAGCAGTCCATAGGTTGGTTTGGTAACAAACCCTATCCACTGTCTGTTCCCCACTATGGACGCAATTGGCAAGCTTGGGATGTATCACTGACACTGAATCACACAGGTGCTTCTGTCATTACTAGACTGGACACACATACACGCACACGCACACACACACACACACACACACACACACACACACACACACACACACACACACACACACACACACACACACACACACACACACACACACACACAGTGTACTGTATGTTCTCAGTGGTCTCGGTCTTAGTGTGTTTACCTACATGCCCGGTGTGTGTGTGTGTTCGTTCATCAGTGTGCACTGCATACCAGCATTAATACCAGTGCCTGTTCATTTAAGCTGCAGATGCTTTTTATCAGCTCCAGTGAAAACATTTTATCTTAACCTGCTGAGGGCTCCTTTGAAAGGCCTTTGTTATTGCTCAGAGCCTTCCTGTGTGTGTGTAACCTGAGAGATCACTGCAGCCTGGCCAAGCCCAAACACACACACACACACACACACACACACACACACACACACACACACACACACACACACACACACACACACACACACACACACACACACACACACACAGCAGGTTCTGTTTAAAGCAAATGGGAGAGTTGGGCTTAACCCGGTGAATGTGTGTGAAATGGGTCCCAGTTAAGCACTAGTTGTTCTCATATTGTACACATCATAGCCCAATACATTAGCTTTTGGCGTGCGCGTGTGTGTGTGTGTGTGTGTGTGTGTGCGCGTGCGTGTGTGTGCGCGCGTGCGTGTCTGTGCGGCACACGCAAATATGCATTTGTGTTTCTTTGTGCGTCCGAACATGTTTTCATGTGAGCGAATGGGCACACGTATCGATGTGATTGTTTGTGCACATGCATTTGTTTCCATGCGTGTGTGAGTGTGTGTGTGTGTGTTGAGGCAGGAATTCAGACTGTAATTGAGACATGCAGACAATATGTGTTCCATGGAGGGATGTTTCATATCATGTGGGTTTGTAATGAGAACCGCTGGTTGCCTACACAGCCATGTTAGGAAGATTTTGAAGGCTTATGTGTTTTTGTGGGTTAAAAAGCCAACCGCAGATCTCAATACTTTTCAACCAAAGTATGCACTTGACTGCTTTTCCACTCGAGCGGCGTACGTAAAGGCGGCGCTTGGTGGCTGGCTCCGGTTCCTCTCGACCGCGTTGAGCAACAAACATTCAAAAATCCGCCACCGCAAGCATTCAGTCTATTTATATCTATTTGTTCGTTTTGCTAATTCGATAATCATCCACACTGATTAATATCATTTGCTTTCCTAATCTAGCGTTGTAATGTTGTAATGCTGGTTACCGGGTTACAGCGACCACCCAACACTAAATAAAATGTGGCGACGCAAAGTGCTGAAGATATTCCCGTCGCTATCTGTTTCATCCGCCTATCTCAGCCTGCCTGCCTGCCTGCCCGCTGCACTGCGGAATCCTGAGTGATAATTGAACCCTGAGAGTGGTCCATTTGTCGACTCTCAAGAGTTGAGATAACACAACACGCAGGATTTTGCAGCGTAAGCCCCTCTTGATTGGGTTTGGAAAATGGCTGGTGGTGGAAGTTCTGACTTGATATGAATCGGTGTATGCTGTACGCTCGCCAGCTTGGAGCAAGGATGCTGGCACACCTGATGATTTTGTGTGTGTGTGTGTGTGTTTGTGTGTGTGTGTGTGTGTGTATTTCCTATTAATTTGGCTGGCGTGCTGCTGGCATGGCGGGTGTATGTGCTGTAAGTAGGGCAGAAACAAAGCAACAGGAGGGAGGTAATAGTCAACACATGGTCAAAGTAAAGTACTGCCTGAATCACAAGGAAAGGTGCTCTCTCTCTCTCTCTCTCTCTCTCTCTCTCTCTCTCTCTCTCTTTTACACACACACACACACACACACACACACACACACACACACACACACACACACACACACACACACACACACACACACACTTACAGTACATGTGGGGGGGTGGGAATCCACCCTTTCAAGAATGATGTAAGAGAAAAATGGCTGCCGTGTAAACATGGACACTACCATGACTATTGATCTAAATATGGTCACTACCGTGTTGCTCTGCTTTTATGCCTCTCTCTCTCTCTCTCTCTCTCTCTCTCACATTACTGTACAGGCACTGACCCTAAGGACTCTTTCTAGGCTTTGATTTGACAATTGATTGTCCAACTGTGTGGATATTGGAATGAAAATGTCAAATGGTGCAAGTCTGTCCAGCTGAATTGGAGCAAGAGAGCTGGTTTGAGTGAATGTGTTTTGGAGGTTATTGGAGCAAGACAGTGGCGTGGCGAGAGTGTGTGTGCGTGCGTGTGTGTGTGCGTGTACAGCTTCATATGAGCCTGTATTCAGTCACTAGTTGTGACAGTGGCAAGTGGCGATGCATAAGTGTTCAGTTAGTGAAGTACCAGAATTGAGAAATTGTACAGTGCCAATAGGTCACAGAGAAAGAAAGTCCTTGATTAACGAAACTGTTCACTGTTTTTTCACACAGTATCCTACATTCATTTTAGCCGTTTTTTTTATACTTTATTGCAGGTTCTTACATTACATTATCGATTTCATCCAATTATCACAAACACTTGTTTAATTCAAACTGCATCATTTAAAAAATAATATATATATATATATATATATATATATATATATACATACAAACAGAAATTAATAATACAAAAAAAGGACGGAGAAAAATGGGAAATAAAGAAGAAACAAGAAATGACTAAAGTCATAATATAGCCGCCAGCGGCAGGCTTTTTTTGCCCCAATCTGCAGCACAAAATGTAAAAGTGGTCTTTAAAATGAAATCTCAGCCATTCCAATGCAACTAAAATAAGTCAACAGAGAGGTTCATCGGTTGGCTACCAATATAAAGGATGTGTGTGTGTGTGTGTGTGTGTGTGTGTGTGTGTGTGTGTGTGTGTGTGTGTGTGTGTGTGTGTGTGTGTGTGTGTGTGTGTGTGTGTGTGTGTGTGTGTGTGTGTGTGTGTGTGTGTGTGTGTGTGTGTGTGTGTGTGTGTGTGTGTCGCAATGTACTTGTGTGAAAGTACAATAGTATTGGTATCAAAATGTACGTAAAGTTCCAAAAGTGAAAGTACTAAAATGTTTGAAAATAGCAGATCTACAAGTAGGTATTATACTTGTAGGTGTGAAATAGGGCTAAAGTGTTAAATGTATGTTTTATAATGTAATGCACAATATTTGCCTCTGAGATGTAGTTGAGTAGAAGTAAATTAAATTTGTATCAGCAACAAAAATAGTTAGCCTAGCCTACTTATGCTTAGGCTATGAAAGTTAAGTGCAACCCTAATCCTAAGTGAAACCACCTTTCAGGGTGAAAATGGCGCAGCCTCGCTTCTCCATCTAAACGTGCAATACAGGGGAATCCGCAAAAGTGTGATGTTATGTGTCACGTAGGCTGACTAGGCTCTCTTGCATGAGTGAAATAAGCAGTCAGTTCTATGAAAACAAAGCCAAAAGAAGCGACTAGGCTACATGAGCAGTAGCACAGACTAGTACATTGGCTATTTGAAAATAGCATATCTACATGTGCGCAAAGTGTTGCATTCACAACGCTTTTTGAGCTTGTAGATCGGCTATTTTCAAAAAGATCTTGAAAAGAAAAAGTTAAAGAATATTTGGAATATATATATATATACATATATATAGATATGTATAGATATATATATATATATATATATATATATATATATATATATATACACACATACATACGAGCAGTAGCACAGACTAGTACATTGGCTATTTGAAAATAGCAGATCTACATGCTCGCAAAGTGTTGCATGCACGACGCTTTTTGAGCTTGTAGATCGGCTATTTGCAAAAAGATCTTGAAAAGAAAAAGTTAAATAATATTTGGAATATGTATTTATATGTATATATATATATATATATATATATATATATATATATATATATATATATGTATATATATATATATATATATATATATATATATATATATATATATATATATTCTGGCAGTCATTGTACGTATATTGTAATGAATTGATTACTGCAACAAAGTAAGGATACAGCACTATTGTTACAACTTGTGCAACTTATTTCAACTTAACCACAACAACAATATCATTATGTGCATGCAAATATGCGCTGAAGGGCAGAGCAGATCACTCACTCCAGACCGTTCTTTGCGATCCGGGGCGACCGTGTTTAGGGGCGAGGCAGAACGGCACTGGTCGCTCACCCCAGACCGTTGCGATCAGGGGCGACCGTGTTTAGGGGCGAGAGATAGTGAGTTTTGGCTCGTTGAGTTTTTCGGAGCCTCAACACGTATGTTCGTCTGTTAAGAGGTGTAAAGTAACTAAGTACATTTACTCCAGTAAAGTACAATGATTGTGAGCTTGTAGATCGGCTGTTTTCAGAGTATTTCAGACAGTATGCGCGTGTGTGAGTACTCTGTGAGACGGTGATTGAAACACACGTTTCCTTTGTGCTCATCTTGCGCTAATGCACGCAACTGTTCCGCCAGGTTGTATTGTTGTTGTTTCGCATAAAAGCGTGCATCTGTTGCCAGTGGGGTGCTCCTTCCATTCCGACATCTCACCACTCCGACTAGTGGCTTCCGCGTGCGGTTAGGGTTAGGGTTAGGTATAGGGTTAGTCAACGTCGGAAAGGCGACATGTCGGAAAGGAGAAATGCACCCGTTGTCAGTCAACAACACAGCCAGGCTCTCCCCAACTCCTTTCGCGTCTCTACTCTCTACTGGTTTGGGTGCCTCGGAGGCGAAAGGAAAACTCGCGTGCTCAAACATGTTCATGGACCCCCAGATTAATATGTATTTGTCAACAGCCCCCCCCCCCCCCCCCCCCATCTGTTTTGAGCCAGGGAACCCCCTTCCCTGCGGGGACGGGCGATGTGAAGTCGTCGAAAAATAAATGTTCGGCGATGTGAAGTCGTCGAAAAATAAATGTTCTAAGTAACTAAGTACATTTACTCAAGTACTGTATAAGCGTGCATCCGTTGTTTGGCCGCTATTAGACCTTTGCAGTCAGAGGTAAGGGGGGGTGGGAGGACAACTGCCCGGCGTGCCTGCGCCGCGGTGCTGCGAGGGGAGGCGGGTGCTGTAAACGACGGCCGTCCATTGGCTAGGACGGCCGTCCATTGGCTTTAAAGTAGTGTCTCCCCATTGGCTGTGAAGTAGTGAAGGACAGCCAGGACAGCCAATAGCAAAAAAAGTGTTGAATACATGTCGGAAATCTGTCGAGTCAGAGTGAATACAGAGCCGCGCTTTCAGCTGGCGGCTAAAAAAGCTGTAATCATTGTTTATGCTTGTACATTATGCAATATGTATGCCTTTGTACAAAACATTTGGCAGGTTGTTAAATTTGGCAAGTTAAATGTTGCACGTCACAGTATAAAAATTGCATGTTTATAACTGCTTATTTAAGGGGTGATATATCCCCTGAGAGCGTTTGGGATTTTCAGTGCATTGGAAAATATGACAGAACCACTTGTTTTTGTAAGGTTGAGATTAAAATGCACCGGCACAGTTCAACACCTGACCTCGTGGTCCGTTTCTAAGTGTGTTTGTGTGCGTGTTATGTGTTCCAGTGACTGTGTAGTGCCTAATATCCCTGCCTGTAGGGCCACTGGTCACCCTGCATTCGAATTGCAACCAGAAAATTGCTCTCCCGACTTCGTCTGTGTGGGAGCTTTCTCTGTGTCTCGGTACAGGCATTCAGTGGTGTGTGTGTGTGTGTGTGTGCGCGTGTGCGCGTGTGTGTGTGTGTGTGTGTGTTGACTCCCCGCGGTGCACGAGCACAGCATGTGGCGGGCCTCCATATTTAGGCAACACATGGACTTTATCAGCGAGGTCCATCAGATATGTCCACCTGCTAAATCTATGGCCAATAACACGCGGTTGAGATATCAATCAGTGGAGCTCTCGCTATCTCATTGCGACAGGCTTACTGGAGTGAGAGCGTCTACCCTTCTGCGTTGGAAATCCCATGTTAATGAAAATATTATCCCTACCGGGTGTCTGATGTTGATATATATGTTCAGCACATCTGCACCGCAAGACAGTTCTCAGGATTTCTTCTTTCTGCTCCCCACTATCTTTGGCTGTGGAGGAACAAATCTCTTCAAATGGGGGTCGGCTCCACCTCGTACCCTGCTCCACAACTTCCTCCCCTCAGCCCCCCAAACCCCCCCCCCCCCCCCCACCCTGTTACTCTCCCTCTCGCCTCTCTTCTTTTCCTCCCTTCCTGATCTCTCCATCTCTCTCTCTCTCTCTCTCTCTTTCTCTCTCTCTCTCTCTCTCTCTCTTTCTCTCTCTCTCTCTGTCCCCCCCCTCTCTCTCCGTCTCTTTCATCACTGTATCAACATCAAACGGGCTGATCCGGTCCAAGCGTTCAAAGACACTTAACGGTTTGTTTCCAGCCTCCTTGCCATCGTCCCATTCCACTGCCCTCTGTTTACTCTGGGATTTACGTTAGAAAATACATTTCGGGATGGCTAATCCCGCTGCGTTTGATTTCCGCGGCGCTGTGATGGCTTCCAGCTGCGCCGTGCGGCATATTTGTGTGAAGAGCGATCTTTGAAAACAAGTTTTGTCGGTGGTATAAATCAGACAGCTAATGCTGCGCTGGCTCGGCGCACAGTCTCCCCGCTTGCATGGTGGCCCTCTCTACGTGTGTGTGTGTGTGTGTGTGTGTGTGTGTGTGTGTGTGTGTGTGTGTGTGTGTGTGTGTGTGTGTGTGTGTGTGTGTGTGTGTGTGTGTGTGTGTGTGTGTGTGTGTGTGTGTTTGGCAAAACAGAGTGATGATGTTTTTATACCACAATCAAGCCCATTTGCAAACCCTTAAATCTAATTCCATCAAGTGCCAGGGCAGCAGATTACTGCAATATGAATATGCAGCAAAATACAAATACAAATCTTAATTTTTTTTTACAGAGCCCACTTTGCTGTCACATGACTGCTCCCTTTTGTTCTTTGTATTTTCATAGTGTCGATCATATTTCATCCAAAACTCTAATCCAGGCCGTGATAAGAGCGCCATACCAGACCAGTCCCAGCTTTCAGACATAGACTGTGTTCACCTGGTTCGTTGTTTAGAGTCCAGACACTTGCTTAACCTTGTTAGCCTTCCCCTAAATAAGAAAGGGCTTCCTAGTTCCTATGTGCCAGCTGTTTATATATAAGTACATCTCTTCTGCAAGTAGGTGGCAGCTGAAATGAATAGTTTGTTGTGCTGGCTCTCCTTACAGTATATGCACTCATCTTGTGAGCACAAATTAATTAAAATGTCGGAACAAATTGTATAATTTAATTCATGTGATAAACCAAAACACGTGAACAAATTGTATGTCGTACCCACAAATAAATGTAAATACAT
Source organism: Gymnoscopelus microlampas (assembly GCF_963454915.1). Classification (NCBI taxonomy): domain Eukaryota; kingdom Metazoa; phylum Chordata; class Actinopteri; order Myctophiformes; family Myctophidae; genus Gymnoscopelus; species Gymnoscopelus microlampas. The sequence goes on along the minus strand of NC_139959.1, from coordinate 15,195,925 downwards.
ACTGTAAGCACTCAATATAGTAAAATGTGGCCTCAGTGTCGTTATTATTTTTTATCATACTAAGTATGATTTTTTAAATATATGATATTGGATATTGGAGTTGCGTTTGGTCAATTAGTAATATAATTCTAAAGTTATTCACAATACAGTAGACCAAACCATTGAGGGAGAGAACGCACAGGAAATACCAGGGTTGGCATCTTATATTCTGGTACAAAGACCAGTTGTGTTTGTCAATTAACAACAATGCCATGATAAAAACATAAATGGTTATCGAAAGATATTGTTAATAGTCTAAGCCAGTGGTTCTCAACCTTTTTCTGGATCAGGGCCCACTTGAAACGGCCCACCCATCTGACCACTTAATTGGTTGGTCGTGTGCATTTTCAGAGCATGTTTAGTTGAATTATCAATCAATTGATTGTGTTCCAGCTTGGATTAATGGAACTAACGCAGAACTATAAGTTCTTTTTGGTTATCACTATGACAACACATTTTTCAAGGGTTTCAAGAAAAATAATTACTTGAATATATATTAACAAAAATCTTGCAATACTCTCGCGGCCCTCCTGGGGGCCCTGGCCCACAGGTTGAGAACCACTGGTTCTTAGCGAGTCACGTCTGCCAAACATATCGTCTATCCGTTATAGACTGTGCTTTGTGAGAGAGAGAGAGAGTAGAGTGTCTTGTTTTAGCCTCAGTCGCCCAGATTTCTCATTAAGTTGAAGTGTTTGTGTTATATTTGGATGCACATAAATAGACCGCTTCCCCCTTAACTCAATGAGCAACTCATTCATCTTCTATGGGTGTTTGCCTTTTCCAGGTTCCTCTGAATTTAGAAACTCCCTTTGTCTGATTGTCTATACTCCCATAATGAGCTGTTCATTCTGTGCAATTTTGAATTGCAGTAGCCCCTTGCACCCAGCTCACCCCCAACACATACAAGTACATAACAATTATATATATATAATATACATTTTTATTCATTATAGCACCTTTTTTTTTTTGCAAAGTTACAAAGTGTAATGTTACAAAGTGCTTTACAACAGTGAATCATTCACAATTAACAACACACAAATACAGCATAAACGAGGATAGATGCACCAATTGCTGACATATTAGGGGGATTTTTTAAATCCATGCTGTACATACATTACGCGTGCAAACACACACACACACACACACACACACACACACACACACACACACACACACACAGGCGTGTATTACTATACTTGTGTTTTAGGACGCCACTGAAAAATAGCAGATCTACAAGGTCACAAAGCGTCACTCTGCAACGCTTTGTGAGCTTGTAAGATCGGCTATTTTTCGGTGTGTGATATCGCCGCTCAACTACTTTTAAAATAGGGTCAACCCTAAGGCTAAACCTAACCTCTAAATGCCTAATTCTAACCCTAAAAACCTAACTCAACCTAAATCTGTTTTAACCATAAAAAACCCTTTCTCATGTGAGGAGCAAGAAAATGGTCCTCATAATATCTATTTATATACTTGTTGTGGGGACAGTTGGTCCTCACAAGTATAGTAATTCACACACACACACACACACACACACACACACACACACACACACACACACACACACACACACACACACACACACACACACACACACACACACACACACGCACACACACAATCTGGAGGAGTGAAAGGTATATTAACAAAGTTCTTAAAACACTCTTGACCCCAGGAGTCTCTCCGCTCAAGTGGCCTAGCGTGGAACCTCTAATTGCTTCACACTAACAATGGCAGCCTTCCTCTTCCCCAGAGGGCTTGTTTATACACGGTCAGGTTGGTGTTATTTCCATGCTATCTCGCTCTCCACACCCTTGACTTACTTGGCCCTGTCTGGTTCCCTATAATATTAACCAGACCAATTGTGCTTAGCGGATAAGGCTGACTATACCCCCCAAAAAAATGTTTTGGTTGTTTAGTTTTTTTTCCAATTAGACCTACTGTATGTGACTAAGGACATAATTTAACCCATTCAATCCGGGAACGCATCTACACATGTCGTCTAAAACAGTCGTCTAAAACAGTTTTCTGAAAACCGTATGTTGCTATAATATCAGTGGTTCTCTTCTCAAACTTTTTCATGTCAAAATTATATGTATTTGGTCGCGGACCCCCATCTCAAAATATTTTGTTCCAGGGACCCCCCAGAAGCAAAGATTTGAGTTACAAATGTTCGCTTAGAAATATATACATATTCAAAGATTTGCACACATTTTCTGCTATTCAAAAAACAGCAGATCTACAAGCTCGTAGCGCGACACTCGGTGCCGCGCCATGAGCTTGTATATCTGCTATTTTTTAATACCAAAGTATAAAATAATGGCTATAGCTACAATCTAAAATGACACGGATTGAATGGGTTAATCTAATCTAATGTACACACACAGTACACACAGTTCTTTTCCTGTGAGGACTTGGATGCATGCATGTATGCGCTTATCCCTTTTTACGTCTGCAACCCTGCTGTCACAATGTGTAGGTGTGCATGCCATGCATGTGGTAGGTAGAGCATATATCTAAAGCATTGGTTCTCAAAGTGGGGTCCGGGGACCCCCAGGGGTCCTTGGTGGGGGCCGGACTATGAGCTTGTAGATCTGCTATTTTTGAAAAATCCCCTAACCCTAACCCTTTTTTTAAAGGCAAACATTTTGAACTCAAATCCTTGCTGCTGGGGGTCCCTGGCACAACATATTTTCAGGTGGGGGTCCGCTGCAATTTGGGGTTCCGTAGCACGAAAAGGTTTGAGAACCCAAGGTTGATTTATACTTATGTTTATGTTTATTTTATTTGACATTGACATCACAAATTACATTGGACAAACCAGATGCGTTGTTTGAGTGTTGTAGCACAAGTGCTAATTTTTAACACCTTTCCACTGGACTGAAGACACCAATACATTAACTGTGAAGCAAAAGCAACATACAGTACATAATCATTGCAATAACCTGGTGCATCGTGTCTCACACCGGAAATAGACGATGCATCCACTTGTGGATCTGCTATTTTCGGTTTGCGAGACACACCGGCGCTGCCAGCCAAATATAAATCAGGCTTAAAAAGTCGCACGTCTGAGTGAAGTGCGTTGCGATCGTGCTTTTCATTCCGTGCGTGTTTGCGGAGAGGATGAAGAGGAGCATCTTGAGGAAGAGCCCTTCCAGCTTCCACAGAGCCGGGAGAGGTCAGCGGGCGTTCCGCATTAGTGCCGCCAATCAATCGCAGGGCCTTGCGTAACTCTCCTTCTCCCTTTTGTCTCCGAGGGAAGTGGATTAGAGGCTGCTTTAGACCTGGGATGATTAGTTAAGGCCTGTTTAGAATGCATAGCACAAAGCAAGCATGCACACATGCACATCGTCGCTGTGGGCTAGAAACCTTGTATGTCCAAAAGCGTTGCTTTTCCAATGGATCCAATGTAGCTATTGTTTAGTCACAAGCTCTGGTTTTTACTTTTCTTCTGGTTCAATATGTATTAACCCATTGAGACCTGAAGCCGATTCTACGTGTCTCCTAAATCCTAACAGTTTTCTGAAAAACGTATGTTTCTATATCAGTGGTGCTATATCAGGGGTCAAGGACCCCAAAAATTATATGGATTTGGCCGCGAACCCCCATCAAAATATTTTGTTCCAGGGACCCCCAGAAGCAAAGATTTGAGTTAAAAATGTTCGCTTTAAAAATATATATATTCAACGATTTGCACACATTTTCACAAATGTTCAAAAATAGCAGATCTACAAGCTCGTAGCGCGGCACTCGGTACCGCGCTATGAGCTTGTATATCTGCTATTTTTGAATAGCCCAAAGTGTAAAATAATGCTTTTTGTCTCAAATCTAAAAATGACACAGATCCAGGTCTTAATGGGTTAAAAGAAACCCACAGACACACTTAGTCACTTTTACTTTCAAAATCTTTCAAAAGTAACAAAAATAGCCGCTCACGATCGCAACGCATTGTGAGCCTGTAGCACGGCTATTTTTGCTACTTTTGCGTGACACTCTTGCATGACGGAAGTAGGGCATTCATTTACTAAACAAAATGTTAAAATCATCCACAGAAATATGGAGATACAAGGTGTCTGCCCAACGCCAACGACATGCATGAAAAATTAATGACGGAATAGCAGGGAGATGCAGCATTTTGTCTAATTCTAAGCGAAATCACACGATGCTGAGCCATGCTGCTTCCAGGTCAGGTAAATCCCAGAATTATTCAGCCACTTGCCCTATTTTAGCAGCCAACAGGAACAGAACAGGACATCTAGTCGCTTGCCAGTTACCTGTCACATTGACCAGCCTGTTTGCTGGTGGTTTACAATTTCCAATTGAGGCGTTTAGCAGACACTCTTATCCAGAGCGACTTACAATAAGGCAAGGTAAACAACTCATTCATGAAATGCAGAGAGACCGTGTAGTGCCTCAGTAAACTAGGATCGCAGGTAACCCAGGAACCTAGTATCAGTCTAGACAATATACTGTCAAAATAATACTCTATACCAGTGGCTCTCAAAGTGGGGTCCGGGGAGCCCCAGGGGTCCTTGGGGGGGTTCCAGGGGGTCCCCAGCAAAAGTAGTTAATATAGGCATCAATCATTTTAACCACTTTAACCTTTTATACGTTGGCTATTCAAGAATAGCAGATATACAAGCTAGTAGTAGTAGTAGTAGATTTTATTTGGTCTGTAAGGCAGTTATGTACATACACTGTTCTTTTTCACTCTCTTTTTTTTTCCCATCAATAATAATTATAATAATAGTTGTAATAAATAATAAATAATAATGATGGTAATACACAGACCAAAAGGTGTAGGCTGAAGCCTAAGCTTATTATGCCTACCCTTTGCACATGTTAGTAAACATCATGCTTAAAGGAGATACTAGCATGCTGGAGTAATACAAACAAAAAACAAACAAAAAAACAACCAAAACAAAACAAAGATCAAAACATACAAGATGTTTTGACAGAAACGAGTACAAAAAAATAAAGAATCAAAGTACAATAACTTGAATTTGCAAACAATAAGGAAGAGAAGAAAGCAATGAAAGGTGCAAGAATTTTTTTTTTTTTCTTTTTTTTTTTTTCTTTTTGTGTCACCCGATGTTGTCTTTTTTTATAGGACACGTATATATATATATATACACACATACACATACGCATATATATACTCATACATATATACACATATACATGTTACGCTCATACTACACCCACATCCTCATTTTGTATATACAAATTAAAATATACCTCACTCTAGGGTTCTATATTTATTTATTACTTTTGATTTGTACATCTTTTTAAATTTATATATAGAGCTACAGTTTTTTAAATCGTCATCTAAACTATTCCATAATTTTACCCCTATTACCGATACACAGCTGTTTTTGTTATTTATTCTTGCGTTATTTTGTTTGAAAATGGCAGTTCCTCTTAGCTCATACTGGCTCTCTCTGGGGTGAAACAGTTCCTGGACACAGGTAGGAAGCAAATGATTATGTGCCTTGTACATTATGATTGCGGTACTCAAGTCAACTAGATCCTGTAGTTTTAAAGTTTGAAAATCAATGAATAATGGATTTGTTGGGGCAAAGTAGTCTGATTTGCTTACAATTCTTAAGGCCTTTTTCTGGAGTAAAACTATTGGTTTAATAACCGTTTTGTAGTTGTTCCCCCACACTTCCACACAATAACTCATGTATGGGAGTACGAGGGAACAATACAATATGTACAGTGACTTTTGGTTTAGTATTGGTTTCATTCTGTACATTACTGCAATGGTTTATAGTGCAGCACTGAGTGCCGCGCTATGAGCTTGTAGATTGGCTATTTTTTTTAAATCTTGGAACATTAGTGAACATTTTTAACAAAAATCTTTGCTTCTGGGGGTCCCTGGCACAACATATTTTCAGATGGGGGTCCGCGTGATATTGACGGGAAAAAGTTTGCGAACCACTGGTCTAAACATTGAAACTATAGGAAACCATGTATCTGTTTAAATAACATACTATCTAAATTACATTTTAACATTGTGGTTAAGAAAACAAGCCTGAGTAAAATAGACAAAAAACGGTTTGGTTTGTGTTGAAAGCCCAACCCTGGCTGCTCTGAGGCTAAGCCAGAGAGTGAAATATCCTTGAATTGAATACACAGGACCCCAATAGAAACAAGCCATAGTGCTTTCTTGGGTCCTTTTAGCATCCTTTTTAACCTGTACTTCTGTAGCCTGGGATCCAGCCTGATTCGCTACGTTCGGCTGACTTTTTTCTCTCTCTCCGCTTCTCAGTCTGGAATGCCTCCTATCTCCAAGGGAGGCGGGACATGACAAACGTTTCGAGTCGTGCCGTGGCTTCTGATTGGTCTGTGGTGCGGGGCGGGGGCGTTAGGCGCGGCCTAACGTAACATATGTAGTTCCAGTGTAGTTCTGCAAAACGAGTCAATGGGGTGCATTCCAGACTGAGAAGCGAAGAGAGAAAAAAAAGTCCGCCGAACGTAGCGAAGCAGGCTGGATACCAGGCTAGTACTTCTGTGCTTTTTTGCAAACTGTTGTGTTGCATAAAGTATTCAATCAATCCTCAGTCAAGTGGAACATCTGCACATCTACCTACTTCATCGCACAAGAGTCTGGCACAAAAGTAGCAAAAATAGCAGATCTACAAGCTCACAACGCGTTGTGATGTGGACCACAGGTTCTTTTTCCCCCATTTCCTGACAAGTAACGTTTTGGACATGTGGTTTCCACCCAACAGCGACAATAACTTAGTTTGTCATGGCATTTTAGCCAATGGTTCTCAAAGTGGCGTCCGGGGACCCCCAGGGGTTCCAGGGGCTCCCCAGCAAAATTTGTTAATACAGCATCACAATCATTTTGACGACTTATCCATATTTTATATGTTAGCAGATGTACAAGTCAAAGCTTGTACATCTGTCTATTTTTTACATTTTAAATCTTGAAAGTATTAAGGCTTTTTTAACACAAATCTTCTCTTCTGAGGGTCCCTTGCACAAAACATTTTTAGATGGCAGTCCGCGGCCACAAAATAATTTGGGGGGTCCTTGACATGGAAAAGTTTGAGAATAACTGATTAAGCAATAATACAGGAGAGGGGCTGCCATATTGCCATATTGTAATTTGTAATTATGTTTTTTTTTTTAGAGATTTCTTTTGGCGGGGCTTTTCTGCCTTTATTTTGACTCGTCCATACTAATCAACGATGTATACTAGGCGGCGATGTATGCAGACTTTTTGGTTATGTGCTCGGTATGCATAGTTTAAAGGTAGGGTAAGTGATTTTCTTTGGTTAAAATAAGTGTTAAATAGCTCTATGTTCTGATAGTACTCATTGCTATAGAGTGTTTGTTCAGTAAAAGGAGTCTCCTTGTCTCTCCAGCTCTTTTTAAAACAGAAAATGCATTTTCGTTTCAGTTTCAGTTTCATTTCCAATTTTATCCAATCAGAATAGAGAACTCAATCAGGATACAGATTAAACAAGTTAAATTGGAAGTGATGACACTAAGAAATGAGCAGGCAAAATTGGAACTGGAACACTATAAAAATGAAGCTTAAAAATGGGTACTTTCTCCTGATTGGCTGAGATTTTGACACCTACCGGAAAATGTATTTTCTGTTTATTAAAGAGCTGGAGAGACGGGGAGACTCCTGTTACTGAACAAACACTCTATAGCAATGATTACTATCAGAATATAGTGCTTTAACCTTTTAACAAAATACTTTTTGTTTTAACCAAAAAATATCACTTACCCTACCTTTAAATTTTGGTTTTGATTTCAATCTGTTGGCGACCCGGTCATTTACGACCTGACGTGGAATTGTTGGCACCCACAACCATGAGAAGTTCATGTTGACGCTGTTTGAGCTAAGCTATGTGTGCTAATAATAACACAACGTGGATTCGAGCATTCCACGTATTAATCTGCGTGCTAGTGCTATGGAGATGATTGATATCCAAAGCGCCCCTCTGCTCCTATAACACTGCGTGTAAAAATAAATGAAAGTCCTGTATGAAAGTTTGTAGCTTCTGCCTGTTCTGCCGTTCTGTGCGTGCGAGCCAAGTGTAGCTAGTGGCTCGAGATCCCATAGCCTACAGGGTTTATCCATGACAACAGATAACAGATCCCATAGCCTGAACTCCGAATCTCCGGTGCCTGTGTGCAAGTTCAGATCAATTGCTCAACCCACTGTGGAGAACCATGCGGAACTGTCTGACTGACAGTTCCGCATGACAGACTGACTGACTGACAGACAGAGGTTTCGGATAGTACAGTTAAGATTAACAGGTAAACATCGGAGAGAGTCAGGGAGTGATGCATCAAGGGTACGTCAGGGAATCGAACCCGGGACTCACTGTCAGGCTGCATCAGTAGCCCATGTGGTACGCTCCATCAGCACTCCTTTTCCTTTCTAGTGCATCCATGTTCTCGGGTTTGAAAGTGAGATAAGCTGATGATTTGCCCATTTGGGTGTTTTTTCATGTGCAGGCTGTTCATCAGTAGAGACCAATCACAGTTATTTCCGTATCGGCGTATGTTGTCCGATATGCACTGGCAATGAAGACATTTACAGAACATAGAAGATAGTGGATAGTTCCCATTGATGTTTCAGTGCACTGATTTTTGGACAATACAGTTTATTGCCAAATTGTTAAATATCCTGCCTTCATTGCATGTCTTTGTCAAGTGTTTGATAACCACATTGCAAAAAGAAGAAAAAAAAGTCACCATGGCCTGGAGCGGCTAAAAACTGCAAGTGAATGGCCTATTTCTCACCTAAAATGTTATCAGCAACTGTTTTGTTGAATTGTAAAGGTGAAATAGAGAAAGACAAGCCGCCATTGTTCTTTTCTAAATCCACTTCCACAAAACGCCAACAAGCTGGCTACAAGCGAAAGCTACTTGGTTACACCTATCAACAATGTCAGTGTGAGACTGTGAGTGTAGGGTAACGATATTTTTAAGCGGCGCTAGCCACTTCTGTTAGTGGCTTTGTGTGTATGTTCTGTCTGTCTGTCTGTCTGTCTGTCTGTCTGTCTGTCTGTCTGTCTCCATGTGCACTAACACCTGCAACTCATTACAACAACATACACAGGATGGCACAGCATGGCACTCCCACACACGGCACTTAAAAAGACACACACGCACACACTGACCGGCACCATGCACGTGCTCGCGAAGCGCACATACGTAACACACATATAATAATCCATCCCTACTTTGGGCATGTCATGACAAAAAGTTAAAAAAAAAAATCTTCTAAAAATGTTCTCAACATGTCAAGACAAAGTATAACGTGGTTAATCAATTTGTTGATATATAAAAACAAAACAAAAAATGTGCTTCTCCATTATTCAATTCATCGAAAAAGTAATCGATAGAATGATCGCTAAGAAAGTAATTGATAGTTGCAGCACTAAAAGCCTGCTATGTAAGCCTGCTATGTAAGCCTGCTATGTAAGCCTGCTATGTGATGCTGGCACACACACACACACACACACACACACACACACACCCACACACACACACACACACACACACACACACGCGCGCCCCTCACATCACACAGTTGCATACTCTTGGCTATATCAATATTCCCATTATGTTCAACATGGCTCTCATTGTCTCCCTTTGTGTGTGTGTGTGTGTGTGTGTGTGCGCGTGTGTGTGTGTGTGTGCGCACACGTGCGTACATGTGTATGTGTGCGTGTGCGTGACGTGCATCCATATGTGTGTGTCGGTGCGTGTGTGAGCGTCTGTTTACACGTCTCTCCTCCAGTGCTGTTGGAGGGGCCTCACCCTCAGCTGGGGTCCTGACAGCTTGCGATGGATGGAGCACGCTGGGCCCCGCTGGTCGGACGGCCTGATTACACCATACATCACCAGGCCCCTGACGGCCCCTGACCAACAGCCCTTTATCCAGCCTAAATGAACCAGCACACTGCTGGACAATACCACACAGCCACTGGACCTCAGCACTCACACATATGGACATACACACACTAGAGTTCTCAACGGGCCTGAAAATTAAGGCCCGGCCGTAACCGGGCCCTAACTGGGACTGAAAACAAAAATGTATAAATATATATATATCACTCATTCTTCACAATTGGGACAAATGTCCTACCAAAACATTTCAAATTATTATTTATTAACACACTAATTTAAAAAAATAGTTGAAAAAAGAGTTGAAAATATATTCTTAAAGGATTTAATTACATACGATTACAGGCTACTGTTTTTTGTAAAGGTTTTTGTCCTTGGTCCTACAGTATGTATTCAATTCATAATCAAGACTTATAAGAAACATACAAGACATACAATACAAATCAGCATCAATACCAGGATCAATAAAAGTTATATACATACAGTATACATACATACATACATACATACATACATACATACATACATACATACATGCACATATGTTTACTGTATACAGATATGCACACACAACACGCACATTTATACATGCATGCATTTGCCCCCCCCCCCACACACACACACACACACACACACTGGTTTGTTGCATGTACCTTAAAGGGTTTGCATCTGCCTGACGATTCAAGAAGGATATTGTATTTGTGTCCTTCAGCATCTCTCCTACTACAGTATTTGAAATAGGCTTCCTTACACCTTGACTTTGTTTCAGGATACTGGACAATTAGACTATATTCACGCCCCTTAAAAACCAGGCAACTCTTCTTCTCCTATATTTGGTCAAGCAAAGTGGTCTCTCTCAACCTCTCTCTCCCTCTCTCTCTCTCTCTCTCTCTTTCTCTGTGGTTTGAAGCCCAGTGAATTTATGGGAGATTAACTTGTCAGAGATGGCTTTTTCCATGGCTCACTTTACTGTGTTCATAATTCATACACATAACAGATAGCATTCCATGCTTTACCACGGTGGGCCCATCTCCTCATCAACAGGTGTGTGTGTGCGTGTGTGCGCACGTGTGTGTGTGTGTGTGTGTGTGTGTGTGTGTGTGTGTGTGTGTGTGTGTGTGTGTGTGTGTGTGTGTGTGTGTGTGTGTGTGTGTGAGTGCGTGTGCGTGCGTGCGTGTGCGTGTGTGCACGCACGGTACATGCAAATGCATGGATGTGTATTTCTGGATGTCCTTGTCATCATATCCTTTATTTAACCAGGTAAAAAAGAGTGACCTGCCATCTATGTGTGATTTTGTTTGATCATGCACACGTGTGTGTGTGTGTGTGTGTGTGTGTGTGTGTGTGTGTGTGTGTGTGTGTGTGTGTGTGTGTGTGTGTGTGTGTGTGTGTGTGTGTGTGTGTGTGTGTGTGTGTGTGTGTGTGTGTGTGTGTTTTGATGCGTCTGCGTCTTTATGGGCAGACGGTCCCATGTGTCTCACAGGCCTCTGCAGCCCATATGATCATAAGTCACTCGGTAGAGACACACCACTCACTCTGGAAGCTTTCAGTCACAGCTCATATACGGCCGTCTACACACACACTGACAGGAACTACAAAAAGACACACACGCACACACACACACACACACACACACACACACACACACACACACACACACACACACACACACACACACACACACACACGAACCTCAATAACCTAAAGAGCTATACTGCCCTGCCAAGGTAAAGAGCAGTAACTACGAAATCAAAAATCACTGAAAAATGGGTTTAAAAGTGATTTAACTGGTCAGCCAAATGAGATATCGGCATATAAGTGATATTACACTAATTGTGCATCTGTTCTTGAGGTAATTGTTTATCCCCCAAAATCACAAAGGCTAATTTGACCTTTGGGATACACAAATAAGTCGGCGTGTCCAAAAACGTAGTTACTGCTCTTTACCTTGGCAGGGCAGTATACACCAGAAGTGTGAAATAGGGCTGCAACTGTCCATCATTGTCTTCGAGATTATACTATCGATTACTTTAAAAAAAAAATCTACGAATCAATATTCGACTGCACGAGTAACTAAGCCTATGTGTCGTCCTCCACACACACACACACACACACACACACACACACACACACACACACACACACACACACACATACACGTTTGTATTGGTATACTTGTGAGGACATCAACAATTTAGGCCGGTGATTTTATGAATGCCAATTTGTAACGTTTTTTGGCAATTTTTAGCCCCTAACCCTGAAGCCGAAAACAACAGACATGCATTGTTCACAACAGTGTTGACATCAAAATGCATAACCTGAACTGGAGCCAGCAAATAGAGCACAGAAGTCTGACATAATTTACACATCCTAGGTTTGTCTACCTGGTTCGCGGTTTTCCACCCCTATTCTAAATCCCCATAGACGTATTTAATATCGCGTCAAATAAGAACTGTGTTCCAAAAATAAACAAATGACCATGGCGGTTTTACTCTTATGGATATGAAGCATCAACTCACGGTGAGAAAACGCTAATGTTACTTCCGCCAAATTAGTTACATTTTTGCCAGAAACAGACTGTATCAAATATAAGTGACTGACTATCATAAACGATACAGAACCTCCTCCCTGACAATATCGCCAAGACAGTTTGTTTATTTTTCGACCACAATTCTTATATGAGACGATTCGATGATGACCCAATATTATTCTCCATAGCGAAATTACTTTACGAACCTGGGGATGAACGAGTGACGTCAGGACTAAAGTACTCTATGTACAATGTGCAGCGACAAGCCTACACACACACACGTTTGTATTACTATACTCGTGAGGACGTCACCATTTTAGAATAGCATTGAAAATAGCAAAAAAAAATGCTAAAAGAATGCCGATCTACTAAAAGCTTGGCTATTGTTCAGTGTGCAACACTGCCGTGTAACTAAGTATAATACTGGCATAACTCCAATCATGACCCCTAAACCTAACCTCTAAATGCCTAGTCCTAATCCTAACCCCTACCTGGGTCTTTTCCTAACTGTAAGCCTAATTCCCAAAATCTATTTTAACCATATAAAAAACATTTCTCTAGTGAGGAGGACCAGGAAACTTGTGGGGACACTTGAATCTCACAGGTATAGTAATACAAGTACACACCAAGGTTATTATAGTTAACTAAAACTAACAAAATAACTAAAACTAAAATTGAAAAAATATTTCTTTTAACTCAACTAAATAAAGACTTCAATAATAATTTTAAAAAAAGATAACTAACTGAAACTGTATTGTGTGTTTACAAAACTAACTAAAACTAACTGAAATTATAGACAAAATGCCCTTAGTTTTCGTTTGTGGATGGTTGGTGGTTCATCTGTAACGGAATACATTTTTAAATGCTATCTTTTGTTAAGTTTTTATTACACAATACTTACCTTTTCAATCCTGCACCTGACAAATAACCGTATAACGTTTACAAAAAACACAAAAACTAATAAAAACGAAAACTATTCGCATTTTCAAAAATCCTAAAGTAACTAAAACTAAAATAAAGTAAAACAAAATCCAAAACTATTATAACCTTGGTACACACACGCGCACACACGCACGCACACGCGCGCACACACACACACACACACACACACACACACACACACACACACACACACACACACACACACACGCACTGTGTGTAAAAGTCACATCATCAGCATGCATTTCTGTCATCCCTTCTCTACATCCACCTTTAATTTACGTTAAAAGTGCCACATTGTCATACACAGTTATGAATAATGCATTTATGTTTCATGGTGACTTTTCTCATTACAGCTCTCTAAAGCAGATGGTACACAGTCAAAATCCTCTGTGTCAATGTAACCGTGAGAGTGTCGAAAATGGAGCCGTAAAGGGTCCCTTTGGGTCCATTTTTGACACTCTCGGTGCCAAATGTACACTGAGGATTTGACTAGTGTTGACTGTTTGCCACTTTGACGAATAGGCCTCATTATCCTGGACAGGAAACAAGGAGATGACCTCCTGTCAACCTGCGCTTTCAATGCATAGCTTTTTATAGGAGGACCTTCAGAGGCATCTGCTTGGCATTATAACAGATCATGTGCTTCTCAAACTTTTTTAATTTCAAGGACCCCCCCCCCAGTTTGATAAGATAAGATAAGACCTTTTATTGATCCTGCCGGGGTCGCCTAAAGACGGTACAGCAGTTAAAAACTAAAGATTACAGGGCAAAGACAAAAGTACTGTAGATAAAGCATTGATGGAGAGACATCAGTCGAAGCAACACCCTCAGTAAGGTGGCCAAAAAACAAAATTAAAACAATATATATACAGCATATAAATGCTAGCCTGGTTCCAGACGAATCTGCCTTTGCAAAATTGCATCGCACTTTAGCCCTCGGCAGATTAGGTCTGGCCCCCCTCAATAGAGATTTAATTTCTCTCCCTCCGAAGTCGTGAGGGACCAATCAGGGCCAAGTATCCAAATGTGGACGGGCTTATCACCTTATTTGGAGCAATGACGTAAATGGTAAAATAAATGGTAAATGGTGCATTTATATAGCGCTTCTATCCGAAGCGCTTTACATTGATTGTGCCATTAACCCATTCACACACACATTCATACACCGATGGCGGAGGAAACCATGCAAGGCACCAACCTGCTCATCGGGAGCAATTAGGGGTTCAGCGTCTTGCTCAAGGACACTTCGACACTAACTCTAGGGGAGCGCCCCCAGCCCGGGATCGAACTGGGAACCTTGCGGTCTTCCAGTTCACTCTACCCGGCCACTCTACCCCTGAGCCACTGCCGCGACGTACAAGGAAGCACTGCTCTGATTGGTTCGTACAAGGAAGCACTGTTCTGATTGGTTTAGGTCTAACCAATAGAGTCCGTTTGGATGTTTTTGTAACCGCCCCTTGGAAAAAAATCTATCGTTGATAGGGACCAGACTAATATCCACGCAGTGTGTCGTGTGACATTATCTGGCCACGCGAGGCTATATAAATGCAACATACAATAGACAACACTGCACCCTCAGCAGTGCTAGCATAGTGCAAGACAAAGTAACAGAGCAATCATACATCCTGAACTGCTTGTATCCAAGCAATTATTAGTCAGCTGAGGAGATGAGCGACCATCATGTGCCTCGCTATCAGTGCTGTATTGGTCGCTTCACGCGACACCTCGGCGTGTGGGCATTATTTTTTTCACACACACGCACGGTACGGATGTTCACACGCGTCCACGTGCGTGCACGCCACAACGCGTCCCCCATCGATTCATGAGCACATAGAGTGTGATCCCATAGAGTGTGCAAACGCATCCTCACCCTTCGCAACAGTTCAGAAATCTGCCTACAGTACCAATGACATCATCAATTGGGGAAAAATGTGCACGCTGCCATTGTTCTTGCATTAAAACAAAGAAATTAAAACGTTTGAAATGACCAAATCTGCCTACCGATGATGTCACTGGTAGGCAGGTTTCTTTAAAGATTTTTTTTTGTGGCTTTTTTTTTCATGCCTTTTATTGATAGGACAGTAGACTGACAGGAAATGGGGAGAGAGATGGGGAGTGACTCGCAGCAAAGGCTGTCGGGATTGGGAGTCGAACCCGCGAGGGCGCTGTCAGGCTACAAATGAGCCTAGGTGCCCGGACCGCTACGCCAGGTTAGGCAGGTTTCTGAACTGTCCACAGCCCTCCTCCGAGACACAGAGTGAGACAGAAATTGTGCCAAATTACATTGACAATTGCTGAGGAACAATGATTTGAGGATAGGTTTGAAATCGGTGAAGTGGGTCCTTTAACTCTTGAGTGTGTGTAAATGGAACCAAAATGGACCCGTAAGGCACGAGTCCATTCGGTTCCATTTGTACACTGTAGTACAGTGTGGGTCTGTACACTGAGCGTACAGACCCACAAGGGTTCCATTTGTTCCTCGGACCCGACGTTGAGAAACAGCGTTAAGATAGTTGAGTGGTGTGGAAATGATGTAATATTATGTACTTGTTCGCTTTTTGCCCAGGGCTTTGTTGGTTTTCACCACTTAACCCATTCAATCCGGGAAGTGGGATGTCATTTTAGATGATAGATATATTATATATATTTTTTGGGGCTATTCAAAAATAGCAGATATACAAGCTCATTGCGCGGCACCGAGTGCCACGCTACGAGCTTCTAGATCTGCTATTTTTGAAAAATCATGAAAATATGTGCAAATCTTTGAATATATATATTTTAAGCGGACATTTGTAACTCAAATCTTTGCTTCTGGGGGGGTCCCTGGAACAAAATATTCTGAGATGGGGGAGTTCTGCGTACATATAATTTTGGGTGGTCCTTGACATGAAAAATGTGAGAACCACTGATATTATACAGTAGCAACATATACGTTTTTCAGAAAACTGTTAGGATTTAGAAGACATTTGTAGATGCGTTCCTGGATTGAACGGGTTAAAGCACGGCAATTGTGCAGCCCTCGTCACACTCGAGGCTTCTCTGCATCACTTGGCCGTCTTCTCTTTTGTTCTGCAAGTTTATTAAGGTGCCTGCAGCTGCAGCCGGGGCCAGAAGTAGGCCAGGCGAAACACGACAACGAATATATATATATACGTGCACGATATGACACTCTATGGTCGTAACGCGCGCACACGCGCAGCGAGAGCCCAGTGAGAAGTAGGGCAGAAAGGCATGCAGCAGTATTACCCAAGCCCTTGGATGTGAGGAGTAGATTGTCCCCTAGGACCATCATGTCATAACAGTCCTGATTGCACAGCATTTAGGAATGCCTGCTGAGTTAACCTCTCGATGATGAGGGGTCACCCATGATGTCACCCCCCCCCCCCAACACACACACACACACACACACTTGCCATCTTGGAAGTGTGGGGAAATTGGTCATAAATGCTTTTTGATGGCAATTATACACGCAATATTTTTACTCTCTCTGGTGGTCAGCCATTTGCAGAAACAACCTCATGCGAATCCCAGTCAACAGGCTACCAAGGTTTAGCTTAGTCGTTTTTTTTTGCTTTTATGGACCAATTTGCTCAGGTGTTTTGTTTTTCCTCCATGTCTCCCTCTAGGTGCAGTACACCGACGGGCAGAGCGGCAAGGACTTTGTGACCTACCTGACCCTCTCCCCTGTGCAGATGACTTTCCATGGCACCGGGAGTACCCTCCAAGCCAGCCACGACCAGGTAAGCATGCCACACACACACACACACACACACACACACACACACACACACACACACACACACACACACACACCCCTCTATCACCACCGTTAGATTGATCAGTTCAGATTTCTGAAAGAAACCACATCTGTGTTTAGGTTCAGCTTCCTCTGACAACTGGTGGTTCAGCCACCTGCAGTGTATATGGACCATATAATGTCCGGGGAGTGGGGGGGTGCGGCGGTGGGGTGGGGGGGCCTGTTGGCTGGGGTCTCGGCCTCTCATTAACGCAGTGGACTTGGCTCCGTGGCTTTATCATTAATCACCGTGGAAAGACCTCTCAGGACTTCAAAAAGCGAGCATGTCTGGGGCTCCTGATAACAATCAGCCTCATGCACTTCTCCCTGACAGGAGTCCATTACATCTCCATCTCTCTCTCTCTCTCTCTCTCTCTCTCTCTCTCTCTCTCTCTCTCTCTCTCTCTCTCTCTCTCTCTCTCTCTCTCTCTCTCTCTCTCTCTCTCTCTCTCTCTCTGTCCTCCATTGCGTCTCACTCCTTCACAGTAATTACTAGGCTACTATCCCCAAATCTGATGGGGATCTCCTAGTGTTTTTTTATTTTTAATGTGGCGTTCCTCTCTCTCTCTCTCTCTCTCTCTCTCTCTCTCTCTCTCTCTCTCTTTCTCTCTCTCTCTCTCTCTCTCTCTCTCTCTCTCACCACACACACACTCCCTCGCTCTCTCGCTCGCTCCAATGTATTCAGAAGGTGGCTCTTTGTCTTGCGTCGCCCAAGCAGAAAAGCGCTTGCTTACGTTATATCGTCTAAACATAGGACGCCCCTTTGTCCAGTGACCTTCACAGCGTAAAATTTTTTTTAAAATGCCTGGCCCCGGTCCGCCCCCCCCCCCCCCCCTCACCACCCCCTCGGACGGGGACAGGGACGTCTGACGGGGGGCTAGTGTCGCCGCCGTTAACTGGGAGCCAAGCCGGTATAGGCCAAGACCTGTTGTTGCCAAGAGCACTGGGGCATGAGCGACTGTTAGGGCAGTGCTTCACAAAGTGCGGTCCGGGGACCTCCAGGGGTCCTCGAGGGGGTTCCAGGGTATCCCCAGCTAAATTAGTTAATATAGTATCAAAATCTGTCTAACAACTTTTAACCCTATAAAGCGTCTATTTTCAAAACAATCTTGCTTTTTTTGAAGAATGAGTAAAAGTTTCTGATATATGGGGGGTCCCTGGCACAAAATATTTTCAGATGGGGGTCCGCGGCCAAACACATTATTAATTTGGGGGTCCTTGACGTGAAAACGTTTGAGAACCAGCACAGTGAGTAGCAGCCCACCAAAGGAGCGTTCCCGCCCCGGGCCACCAGCGCTCACACCCAACACAGTGGGCGTCACAGCTCAGGGCGGCTGGGTTTTCTTTGACAATGTGTGCACGCAGACAGGCGGTAATAAGTGTTAAAGTGACAACATGGGCAGGGCGTCCTTCAAGGGAGGGGGGTGACGATTTGTTGACACGCTAATAAAAGCCCTCGATTGTTTGATTGATTTTATATTTTATTGACATTTTTAGTAAGTACAACAGTACAATGGGTATAAGCAATAGAATCCTCACTGTTCATTTCGACCTGGTGTCCCTACTTTGGGCATGTCATTATAGGCAAAAAATTATAACAATGTAGGTCACAAATACCCGCCCCCCCCCCAATGAATCAGAATACACACTAGCCTCTCTGACTTTTCTCTCTCACCAAGGAAAACCATAGTTATATAAAAAGCGCCCGAAGCTCTTGAGTTTCGGAGTATCGAATTATCTGTGACCGGAGCCTTTCTGCCCGTCCAGAGGATGGGAAGCCATTGCGGTGCATGGGAAAAGTATCATCTCATTGGCTGCCCTTTGGACAGCCAATGAGATGCTCAAAAGGTCGCGGGAAGGTGCCTAGTGACGTAACACTCGCAACGTCTCTTTCTAGGCTCCCGCAAAAACATAAAAGTTAAGATACTGTACAAGGTTTCTGCCCGACAGCAACGATATGTTTCATACATATTATAATGCAAGTCAGTTGGGCTCTAATTAGGCTGAAACCTTGCCCACATTTTTAGTCATGGATATGTCATATATTACTGATGTCACAGGCCGGCCACATGAAGTTTGAGATCCATGTTGGAGCGACGGCGTTCCGTCACACGTTGGAATACCCCTCAACCTTCAAATCAGTGCAGAGTATCTCTTGAGTTGCAAATTAATTTCAATAGTTCCAGTGGACTTCCACATGCATTGCCTTCAGCAGGCAACACGCCCCCACATATACAGTATATATGTATATATATACACACACCTTATCTGTGTAATTAGACGTTGTAAATGTGGTGTGTGGGGAACGGGAGATCACTGACTGTATGGAACGATAACTCTTTCCTGGATCTTGTCTCTCTCTCTCTCTCTCTCTCTCTCTCTCTCTCTCTCTCTCTCTTTCTCTCTCTCTCTCTCTCTCACACACACACACACACACACACACACACACACACACACACACACACACACACACACACACACACACACACACACACACACACACACACACACACACACCATTGTGTATGTCCAGCAACCAGTCATGCTCACTATTACTGTAGTGATTTGTGTGGGGATTTCCTGCTGCATTGTGTATAGTCAAATGGAGGTTTCATATCAGATCAGTCAGTTGGAGAGGCAGGTGGAGGGTCCTCCTCTCCACACACACCATGTGGTGTGAAGTTGTGGCTAGAAAGCTACTGTATGGGAGGAGTGCATCGATTTTATGGACTGATTGTTGAAGCCGAGAATCATCCGAAAATATAATTCAAATGTATGCTGTGTGTTTGTGTGTTGAAAGTGCACACATCAGTGACATTAAATGTGAGCAGAAATTGCAGGACACTCGCCTCAGCTGGAGACTTCCCGAATGCACTATTAGCATCCACGCTAGTATCTTCTGCTGGACAATAATTCACTTTTGCCTTTCAAATAAAACAATTTAATGATTAGGAACTGTTTAGGAACACTTATGGCCTATTTTGGCGGCCATAGGTGAATGGATACAGAGCCCGCCTGGGGAAGCCAAAGGTCCCAGGTTCATTGCAATGCGTCAAAGTGTCCCTGAGCAAGACACTTTACCCACTACAACAGTTGCTCACTGCTACTAGGATGGGTAAGATGCAGAGGACAAATTTCACATACAGTATCAGATAGCAGATCTACAAGCTCACAATGCGTCCCAAACTTGTAGATCTGTTATTTTTTTTAATGGATTAGACAAATGGCACAACATATTTTCAATTTCAATTTGGGAGTCAATGACATATTTGAGAACCACCCGTATAGAGTGATTATACTGTACAATGCAGTTCCACCAGTGATTTAACTGGCATCACCGACATGTTTGAAGAAATATGCAGATAATGTTTTGATTTTATCTGCATAATATTGCCCTGGGCAGTTCAAACATATGACAAAATAAAAATCTAAGCATGACTTCAAGCGAATTTTAATTGCAAATATAAATTGAGCAGCTAACAAAGAAGCTTGCTGGTGCCGGTGGTGACAGTGAAAACCTAATGCTAGTGCTTTAGTTGTCAGACTTTAAACACTGGGTGCCCGTATGGAGCAGAGTGGCTGTCAGCACAGCCTTAATAGTGCTCTGCTCTTTATCAACTCACACATGCACATGCACATGCACATGCACATGCACATGCACATGCACATGCACATGCACATGCACATGCACATGCACATGCACATGCACATGCACATGCACATGCACATGCACATGCACATGCACATGCACATGCACATGCGCGAGCACACACGCACACGCACACACACACACACACACACACACACACACACACACACACACACACACACACACACACACACACACACACACACACACACACACACACACACACACACACACACACACACACACACACACACACTCAGTGTCAGTGTTCTTCTTACCTGCCCTGATCATTGGCCTTCTACAGACATTCCTGGAGGGAATACCTGTTTGTGTGTGTGTGTGTGTGTGTGTGTGTGTGTGTGTGTGTGTGTGTGTGTGTGTGCGTGTGCGTGTGCGTGTGCACATGCGCGTGCGTGCGTGTGTGTGTGTGAGAGAGATGTACAGCTGGGTGCTCTCTGTGACCTTATGTGCCATCCACTCTGTGCCATCTGCCCAGCACATGTGAGACTGTCAACCTGGCCTCGCCACACTTCCAGACAGAGATGCTTTCGGCGAAGAGATTTGTTGTAAAATAGAAAAAGGAGATCCCAATACAGAGCCAACTCAGGTCCAGTTTACTAAGCCTAGAGGGTTTAAGTGGTTAACACATCCTTACTTTTCAGCCCTAGCCTATGATATTGTTTTGTCACCTTATGGTTCATGGTTTATTTTTATTTGTTGTGTGTTTGAACTTGCCACTTCTTTGCCTGTTAGTGAGAGAGATGCCGTGATCTTTGCAAGATTTCTGATTGTGATTTCTGAAGATGTATGATGAAAATCCCTAGAAATCTTGTTTTTTTTCTTTCCCCCTGCTTTTGTTTTGAAACAAAAATTGTTAAGCAATTAAACAATTCTTGGAAACAGATTTGTGGCTGGATGGAAGCGATAGTGCACAGCACTGCAGTCTGCCTAGTAGGCACCTCTCACCCTGACATGCTTCACAAGATGTCAGGTGGAAACATCATATGTCCAAAACCATCCCTTTTTTTATTATTATTTTAAAGACATTTTTAAATATTGAAAATAGCCGATCTACAAGCTGTGCCGTTGTCACCACTTTCGTGTGACACTCTTGTGTGATTACATGTGGCATTAATCCATTCAATCCAGGAACGCGTCTGTGTCATTTTAAGATGTATTGCGCTATTAGCTTGTAGATCTGCTATTTTTGAAAAATAAATTAACTAAAAGGGTGTCCGCCTACTACACGGAGATACGGGAAGTAAACCGGAGATGGTATGTCTTGCTATTTTCGTCTCGGCTCCAAGCTAATAGAAAAAGGCGGGCTTTCTCTTCCTGGAAAGTTAGCATGCTATCATAGAAGCCATTGTTCTCGCATTAGATTAATTACATTCTGTTAGAAATGATCAAACCTGCCTAACGATGTCGTCACTGGTAGGCGGGTTTCTGAACTGTCCACTGCTCCTCCTCTGAGACACACAACAAGTAGACAAAAGTTATACCATATTATGATGAGCCTAGTGAGGACCAATTATATGATGAAAGGTTGAAAATGGGTGAAGTTGTCCTTTAAGTAAAAGAAGAATTAAGTCAAAGTAATTCATATAAAGTAAAATAATTATTATCCAGCAGAAATAATCTAAACCTGCAAAGTAACTTGTAACTAAAGTTTTCAAATACACTTAGTGGAGTAAAAAGTACATTATATGCCTGCAGAGTGGAGTTAAAGTATAAAGTATTGGAAAAATTGACTTACTCACGAAAGGTAAAGTACTTTAAAACTGCACTTAACTCCTTGACCCACAGCATGCCTATTCTAGGGGGAACATTCGCCAAAATTAGCAGATCTACAAGCTTGAAAAAGTGTAGATGGAAAAAGTGCTTGTAACTCAAGTCCAGGTGTCTAAGACTAGCGGGGTTACATTTACTCAAGTACAGTACTTGAGTAAATGTATTTAGTTACTTTCCTACCACTGGTCTACATCTGTGAGTCACTGTTGAGTTGACCGCGGATGTCAACTTCCGGCCTTGTTGTCTGTGGTTTGTGGCCACAGCGCTTTTATTGATGTTTCTCTGTCAGAACGAAGGCCACAATAAAGGCCACAACACAGGCAGGGATATATTTAGCCTTTTTTTTTCTCTTCTTCTTTTTTTCATGTGAAGCCCCTTGTGGTAGTTTTTTTTTTTTTTAGATTGGTGTGATTTCTGTGTTTGTTCTGCAGAGCTGAAGTAAGTACCTTGGCAGCTCTTTAGTGGCGGCAATGGTGGCGCTCCGGGGGTTCGGGGCCCCGCAAGGTGTCGCTGGCACCAACATGGATGGCCCACAATCGAAGATGACAGGGCGACTGTTGTCTGCCACAGGACTGTGTGTGTGTGTGTGCGTGTGCGTGTGTGTGTGTGTGTGTGTGTGTGTGTGTGTGTGTGTGTGTGTGTGTGTGTGTGTGTGTGTGTGTGTGTGTGTGTGTGTGTGTGTGTGTGTGGTTACTTTGCGTGCAGAGCTGTCCTCAGCTGAGCCACAGCAGTCCTCAGAGGCCATGTCTTGCAGAGGGTCTCCTGCAGAAAGTAACTGATCAGATATGACATCTTGAAAACAGTGTATCAGGATTAAAATGTGTTCTTAGATCTGTTCACATTCACAATATCGTGATAATGAGGGATGTTGTTGTTTTTTATGGCTTTGCAGCACTGTTGGATGGTTTTGATTGATTGAATATTTTATTAACAGTTTGCTTAAAAAAAGCACCTAAAGTACAGTTTAATACAAATACAATGCTAAAAGGATTGAACCCAAGAAAGCACAATGGTTTGTTTCCATTGGGGTCCTGTGTATTCAATTCATAGAAACATTTAGTGACAGACTAATATACAATACTATGCAAAAACATCATATTGTGTGTACAGTGAAGAAAGACAACAACGGAAAACGGCATTGTTGTAAAAACAAAAGTTGCGGAAATAAAAAAAACTTTTTTTTTTTATAGAATCGCCTCAGGTCTTAATGGGTTAATTTGGCGTCAGACCTTGCTCCGGGGTGCGTGCTTGTTTGCTGCCAGCAGAGTTCAAATGAGGGAAACGAAGGACCAGGGTTTATTTGGGGTGGTGATGGAGGAGGAGGAGGAGGGGTGCATGGCAGCCAGGGACACATTTACACATTTTGCACATTCCTCCTCAGGTCCATAATCCTTAACACTTTGTCAACATTTGTCAAGTTTACAGGTGTAAAAGAGTGGGAGAAATTATTTCACTTAGAAGATAGCCACACATTTCACTTAAATACATAATAATCGATGTATATGGAATGTGTGGGAATGCAGTATATTCACAGTCCTTAACCCATTTAGACCTGAGGCCGATAAAAAAAACGCCTTCTAAATCCTAACCTAAATTTAAAATTTAACCCATTAAATCCAGGAAAGCATCTGTGTCATTTTAGATTTCTTTGGCTATTCAAAAATAGCAGATCTACTATTTCATGGCGCGGCACCGAGTGCGTGCCTGTAGATCTGCTTTTTCTTTTGAAGAATCGTGTGCAAACCTTTGAATATATATATTTTTTCAAGCGAACATTTTGAACTCAAATCTTTGGTTCTGGGGATTCTACAAATGTCTTCTAAATCTTCTAAACAGTTTTTTGTCATGTCAAGGACCCCCAAAATGATATGTATTTGTTCGCGGACCCCCCCCCCCCCCCCACATCATAACACCCCCCCCCCACATCATAACATATTTTGTTCCAGGGACCCCCAGAAAACACATTTCCATGATTTTTCCAGAAATAGCAGATCTACAAGCTCGGTGCCACGCTATGAGCTTGTATATCTGCTATTTTTGAATAGCCTAAGAAATCTTAAAATGACACAGATGCATTCCCAGTCTTAACGGATACAAAAGAAAATGTACATACTGTAGAAACATCTAAAATGACACAGATGCTTTCCCGGTTTTAAAGGTTATATAACAACGTATAGGCTATCCAGGTCTGTCTGCAAATTGCCACCTCTACACAGCCACAAGGGTCTACTAGTGTCATATGACACACATTTTGTCACCAGCTCATGTCAGCGGGGACATCCGTGTAACATCCCAGATTTTAGGACCGTGCGTACCCATTAAGACCTGAAGCCGATTCCACATGTCTCCTAAATCCCAACAGTATTCTGAAAAATGTATGTTTCCATATCAGTTGTGCTCAATCTTTTTCATGTCAAGGACCCCCAAAATTATATGTGTTTGGCCGTGGACCCCCATCTCAAAATATTTTGTTCCAGGGACCCCCCAGAAGCAAAGATTTGAATTAAAAATGTTTGCTTTAAAAAATATATATATATTCAAAGATTTGCACACATTTTCACGATTTTTCAAAAATAGCAGATCTACAAGCTCATAGCGCGGCACTTGGTGCCGTGCTATGAGCTTGTATATCTGCTATTTTTGAATAGCCAAAGTGTAAAATAATGCTTTTTGGCTCAAATCTAAAAATGACACAGATGCGTCTTCAGGTCTTAATGGGTTAAAATGTGGATAAATTACGCTGACTGCACTTGTCTTCTAAGAAGAACAGAAATAATTGAGGCAAGATTTACGTTCAAAACTTTTCAAATATTTTCAATGTTGTCAAAAATAGCAGATGTACAAGCTCGCTGATTGTGATGCGATATTACCTACTTTTGCTGGGGACCCGCTGGAACCCCACCAAGGACCCCTGGGGGTCCCCGGACCCCACTTTGAGAGCCACTGCATTAGATCATTATTATTATAATGCCTTGTGTAGTGCAGCCCCGTGTTGCTCTTGCTCCTGAGTCCTGAACGCCTGCGTGTCTGCAGCCACTAAACTGTAATGTAATTACCAGCGGACACACTGGCGGATATGCGGACGCGACAAGAATAATCAGGCCTTAGGCTGTTTTGTTTGGCATTTGATGCGTCGACATTTCAGAGTGACTGCCTCGACAGGAGAAATGCATTGAAGATGGGTGGAAGTAAACGAGAGAGAGAGAGAGAGAGAGAATTCCTGCACTATCTGCACCACTCTCAGTACATAAACATATACCGTTTTATTGAGAAATTCCCGCTATACTTTCATTTTTTGTTTTCACTCTTGTTTAAACACACACACACACACACACACACACACACACACACACACATGTATATATATATATAATTATTTTTTTATGGGTTTTTTTCAAAAGCAAAAAATTGCTTGTATTTTTATTTTTGAAGTTAATTGATTTTATTAGTATTTTAGTTTTGTACCTAGTTTTGTACTTGACTGCAACGTTTGAAATGTTACACAGCTCTGTTTACACAATATACATGTCCTTATTCTAGTAGGGCTATAATATCCCTAACTGTACACACACGTGCATTCATTTTACTGTTTGTTTTATTTGACACTTGCTTTGGCAACGTTTCCTCATGCCAATAAAGCTCCATTGAATTGGCAAAATTGAAAATTGAGAGGGGAGGGAGAGAGAGAGAGAGAGAGAGAGGGAAGATTGGGAGGGAGACACCTGTTGAGAGTGTGTGGTGCGTGAAGGGGAGGGGAGGGGAGGAGGGGGGGTGTTAGCAGAGGTAGGATAGACAGGACTGATTCATCATGGTCTGGTGACTTCTGGGATGATCTTCAGAGATGCCCCATGGAGCAGGAGGAGAAGGGTGGGCTAAAAGGGTGGGCTTTTGAAGTCCTCATCGCGGCTGGAGGACAGACGCCCGCCCCCCCCCCCCCCCCCCTCCCCCTAGACAGGGCTACTCTCAGGGGGGTCCCATTGCAGCGTTACCCCACCGGGCAGGCAGCTGTCGGACAGCGTCTTCTCTTCGATCCTGCCTTGTCTGTCTGCCTGTCTTTACGTGTCAGAGTGTTGTGTAACCAAACGCAGCACCTGGACACGTACTAAATCACTGTATGTATGTAGAGAAAACATGGGAATCTGTCCCTAATCTGCGTTGTCATGCCCCACACACAGACTGGTGCCGCTCAGAGAAACGAGCAGCCAGGTGTATTAAAACAAGCCCAAAAGAAGTGACTTTTTTGCCTCGTATGCCTCCTATACAGTATGTCTTATTTACAAAATAATTTTATATTAATTTAGGCGATCCTCGACATGAAAATGTTTGAGAACCGCTGGAAACAACATTAGGAAGCAAGCCCACATAAAGCAACTACACAGTTTAAAAACGCAACCGCAACTACCAATATTTACAAGCGACTTTGCAGAAAACCAAGCCCAAAGTGGCTTAAAATAAGTAGACATGGCAACAGTGGTGCTTTGGCCTTGTGATGCTGTGTGCGTGTGTGTGGGTGTCTTTATGCCTGTGTTGACCTACAGCTTGATTTTCACGCCTAACGAGCTTGATATACTTGTGTTGCTTGGTTGCATGAACTGAAAATAGAAGATCTACGACCTTGTAGATTGGCTATTTTCGGTGCGTGACACTGGCGCTCAACTATGTATAAATCACCCTTAAGAATAATCTTTTGAAGCGACAAATGGGAGTGCATGTTAGTTTGCCATTAACCAGATTAGGGGGCCTTCTCTTGCATGCCCTCTAAAAATACATGGAATGAAAAAGCCTTGTCTCAGCACTTGTCTCGCACCCGGGTGTTTTGATTCAGCTTACCTAAGTGGTGTCTTTGTTTTTTTAAGGCACTTGGATGAACATTTGCAGCAGAATGGCATTGGGGTAATGTGGCTGACATTTTTCTAATGGCTTTCACTGTAGCTTTCTGCCATTATTAGACAGACAGGGAAAACAATGAACGAGATCTACTCAGTAGGGGTGCAACAGTTAATCGTACAAATCGATTTAATCAATTATTAATGTATCTTTGTTAATTTAATAAGATAATCGATTAATAATCTACCACTAGTTTGGGCATGTCACTCTAGGCGAAAAGCTATAAACAATATCAAACATTGTGAAAATGTTTATGCAACGCATCGTGAGCTTGTAGATCTGCTATTTCTTTGCACGACACAGTTGTGTGACAAAGTATAAAATACTGCTTAATCGATAATCTTATTTAAACAGAAAAGATGCACTTCTTGATTCTTAAGTAATTGATAGAATAATCGCTATGAAAATAATACGTTTACAGTGCCAAAAACATAACATAACACAAAAAAACTGGGGATTGATTGATTGATTGATTGAATACTTTATTAGTCATAAATGTAAACAGCACGTGGTACATGCTGTATATACTTTCCATTGTGGAAAGTATATACAATTGGAGGGCGGTAGAGCATTGTGTAAACAGAGCCATGTCACATTGTGACTTGTAAAAACTGGCTGTTAGAAATAGTTATAGATTCTGTACATGTAGGTGATGGTAGCTTGGTAGTAGCACATACAGGATCATGAAAATATATACATATTTTGTGGGAAACTTTTTGTTCCATAATATAATTACTAAAGTGAAAGTCATATACTGTATATTCTAGATCCATTGCACATAAGGTGAAATATTTCTAACCTTTTTTTGTTTTAATATTGCCGATTACAGTATATAGGCGTACAGTATATGACGTTTTCCACGATATTCGATATTTTTTAAACAAAAATTTTCAGTCACTTTTTGGGACAAAATACCCACCCTCCCCCTCTCCACATCCTCACCCACTCCCACTGCTTACTGACACCCTGACTCCTCTCTCGCCCTGGAGGGGAGCGGAGTGTCCGCGGGGTGATCCGTCATTCTGGCCTGTCCTCCTCAGGAAACACCTTTCAGAGGAGCAGATTAGGAGGTGACGCGAGAGTGGAGGAGCACTGAAAGAATGATGGAGGAGGGAGAGAGAGGGAGAGGGAGAGGAAAGGCAAACGGCGGGGAGAGAGAGAGAGAGTGGGACGAGGTGCTGTGAAGAAAATAATTGAGTGCGTATGTGAGGGAGATTGACAATAGACAAGATGAATGGATCTGTAGGCATGGTCCCAGTAGCTGCCCTATCCCGTATTGCAGTGGTCCTCGACCTTTTTAATTGCAAAGACCCCTACCCCCCCAGTTTGCTATGCATTAGACCACGGACCCCCATAACTCTGAGAGTTGCAGACCTACTATAAGGGTCCATTTGGTTCCTAACTATCAATAATTTAGCTTGGGACCCCCCTGGAACCCCTGGGGTCTCCGGACCCCACTTTGAGAACTACTGCTGTAGGTGTTTTCTCAGGCCAAAGGAAGCAAGGCACAGTGGAGACAGAATAAACATGAACTTGCCCATTACACACACACACACACACACACACACACACACACACACACACACACACACACACACACACACACACACACACACACACACACACACACACACACACACACCGAGTATAAATCAGGCAAAAGGAGGACAGCATTAAGGAAGTGTGTGCGTGTGTGTCTGTCTGTGTGTGTGTGTGTGTGTGTGTGTGTGTGTGTGTGTGTGTGTGTGTGTGTGTGTGTGTGTGTGTGTGTGTGTGTGTGTGTGAGAGAGAGACACATATGCACAATGGGCTTTTAATTAGCTTTTATAATGCAAAAAAGAAAACAAAGCAGCAGGATACAACCGTACCATCACTTATCTCCTCTGCCAACATCCTTAGTGAGGGAATTTAATCTCGTGAGGCGATGGGTTTCTCACTACAAGTCATCTGAAGCCAGAGAAAATTGTGAAAACTCAGTCAAGTCCCTCGGTGTGACCACCAGCCTGATGTCGGAGCTGAGCTTGTTGTGTAATGCCCCGTGATATGTGCGAGTCTTGCCTCAATGCAGCGTGACAGAGTGCTTGGATCCGTGTCATGTTTCACGAGCAGTGTGAATTACCATTAATACAGACCTCCCATCCTTCTGGAATCAGGCAGGCGGCTCACCGTTCCAAGGTGATGTCACAATTGGCCCGAATTACGCGTGTGACTCATGTCACATTCCCCCCCCCCCCCCCCACCACCCCTCCCCCCGGTCAAAAAGTCACATTTCAACAATTCAATCCGGGAATTAGGATTTAGTGCAGTTTGTCCCGACCTCAAATAAACAAGGAAGCATATACGTCACTGTATGTTTACTCTGCGGCTACTGCTGTGTTTCACTGCACTGTTGTGTAGGCCGGGTTGCCAGTAATGCTCAAAGTCAGTGTATCCTCTAAATCTCAGAGTTTTTGGAACTCCCTCAAGGAACCCATAGGGTCCCTGAACCCCACTTTGAAAACCACTTAGGCTATCTAAATACTGTTTATATTAGCAACTGTCTGCAGTCCCACCAGATGTGTAATTGTAATGCTTGGAAATGATGCATGCGTGCACAGGAAATAAATAAGAGAATAAACGGCTAGGCTAACGGATAGGCTAACTGCCTGTGACACATCTCAACAAGCCAATATCGTTTGAATTTCATCTTGAGGAGCCGTCTTATCTATCTAAACCACATTGACAGTTTTACTACAAACATAATCTATTGGTCGCAACAAGGAAGATGAGCTCAAAAGCATGCTACTGCTAATAGCATGCATTTGCTGGAACGGAACTGTCCACTTGATGTGACAACCAGTCACCACACGGTGTCGCCAAACTAACAAACTGAAGATCTTCAGGATTAACATTTTAAACTAGTTCTTAAGTTTAGCATTTTGTTCTTTTATATTTTATCCATGATATTTTAGCTCTGCTAGCGGCGGGGTTCTAAGAAGGAAAATGCCGATCGGTGCTTTCACCCATTAGAACCGGGAAAGCATCTGTGTCATTTTAGATTTTTTGCATTGGCTATTCAAAAATAGCAGATGTACAAGCTGTGAGCTTGTACATCTGCTATTTTTATACATTTTAGAGAAATCTTGCAAGTGTGAGAACTACTGATTTAGAAGGCGTTTGTCCGTCCAAAGAACACTTTACTTCCAAACAAGATATGTTGTAAACTACGGGCTGGATTGCCATGGAATTTGCACAATGAAGTTATGCTCCCCAGATGATAACCCCTACTGATTTTGGTAATCCTGTGACCTTGCCTCTAGCGCCACCCTACGGCCAAATTGTCATCTTTCACACACAGGATAAGCGGATTGCAGGATGAGCCATACTGATTTTAGTGACCCCATGGTCTTGCCTCTAGCTAGCGCTACCCTTGTGCCAAAATCTCTATTTGGGTGTAATGAGCAGTACAATCTCTAGGGTCTGCTATGTGGACTTTTAGTGTTAAGCGAAAATCTTTCAGATAAATGCTGCATTTCCTTAACAAGTGGCAACTGTTGTTTGCGTAGATGCTGATGCAGCATTACTTGTAAGGGGGGAGACTAGTGATTATGATTAAGGACAAAAGATGTGTGTATAAACAGTGTTTCATGTTGTTTTCTCTCAACACAACTGCCCAACCCCACTGTAATTGTTTTAATGCAAGCAAAGGTGTTACATTCATTAACACCCTCTTGCTAAGCGGAGTGAGATGTTTTGGCAGTGGCCACAGCCCTCGGTGTTGCTAGGCGCCGTGTGTGATTTCACACATGTCGGCCTGATGGCCGAGTTTGGCACTGATAAAGAACTCTAACCAATCACACCTTCACTCATCACCCCCACGGGAGGTGTTAGCTCGCCAGGCGGGCCAATTCGCTACCTGGACCTTTGTAATGTCTGTGGCTCATTAGCTTAATGTCATTTGATACTGAGTGATAGTCTGCCTCGCTGAAAAGGTCCCGAGATAAGAGATGGTATTTTCCTCTGCTTTATCATCACCTTATGACGCGTTCTGTGTGAGATGTGTCACCCATGGAGACGACATGTTTCATAATAATGCCGATGTAATTATGATTTTCACTCTGCAGAGATTTGAATGTCACCTTTTGATGTTGGAAAAAAACTAAGCTCACACATGTCACATGGTAAGAACACACCTTCCCATCCTGTCTCGTTGCCCTAATCTTAGTCCTACAGCTTGGAGTTTGAGTGCGAGGGGAAACAAAAACATGATAATGTCTAGCATTTGTTTTGGGAAGAGAGAACGCTGCAATGGATATTCCACTGTATGAGCCTGTGGAAGAGGTTTTGATTTAGCTTTGATTAGATTTTTTACAAAGCCAGACCGATTTCTGTTTGACAGATACAGTATCAACCATTGTTTGACTTTTTTCACAATTATGTGTCCCGATTTTTAGCATGTCATTTCTATTTCAACCATTTTTTTTTCTTTTCCAAAATAGCACATCTACATTACAAGCTCACAACGCATGTTTACGTGTTTTCAAATAGATTGGAATTGATTTAGCAAATATCGGTCAAAACATCAGTAATCGGTGGTCTCTGGAGGACTCTCTCCAAAATCAGGATCGACATCGGACCCAAAAGCTCTAGCATAGGTCAGGCTCTAATATGCATTTTGTGCATGCTGTTGAAGGGGAGGTGCGTGAAACGGCTCAGTCTCCTGTTCCACGGCTCCCCAAGAACTCCATCTGTAGACACCGCACCGATAAAGCACAGAACCACAAACCCACACCGACATTGTCAGTCTCGTCCAGCCTGGGGGAGGGAAACAATGCACTAAATGTCTTTTGTGCAAGCACTGCAATCCAACTCTTAGCGGGGAACGCTCAGGAGTTGAAATGGCCCTTTAACTTGATATGTGACACACGTCTTGCGGTTAAGAGCTTCTAAGTATTAATCATCATGGAGTGCTCCAACTGCAAATCACACTGTGACAGTAATTGCAGACGTACACTCTCCCCTCTCCGATGCGCGTGCATGTGCATGCTCTCTCTCACACACACACACACACACACACACACACACACACACACACACACACACACACACACACACACACACACACACACACACACACACACAAATCAGAAAAAGACACTACACAATGAACGGTATTGTTTGTGATAATTATCCTCTCTTGTTGCGTTCCAGCTCTAATGAAACTGGATCTTCCTGATGCTTAGATTTATTCATTTGTAAAAGTTGTTTTTGATTTCCCTCGTACACAATATGATTAGAGGATGTCTTGCCCAAATTACATGCTATCATTCACTTCTCTCTGACAGGACTATAACTATACAAGATGAGGCTTCTCTCTCTCTCTCTCTCTCTCTCTCTCTCTCTCTCTCTCTCTCTCTCTGCTTAGTGTTGTGACCTTGGGAAACAACATTTGCATCGCAGACTTATTTTTTTCTCCTCAACTACCTCCGGAGGGGTCTTCGTGTAAGATGAGAAAGAGGTCAGCCTCATCGTGTGTGTCGCCAACCATAGAACTTCTCTCTTGTTGTGACGACCTGATAGCCGCATGGTTAGGGCGCATAGCACATGGGGTGCAGAATGCCTTCTACATAGAGTGACCATGTTTTCAAATCCCATTTCAATAATAGGGAAAATAGCTCAAGCTCACAACGCGTCGCATCGTGACGCATTGTGACCTTGTAGATCTGCTTTTTTTGCTACTTTTGACAATTTCTTTAACATTTTGGGGATATTTGTCTTTTTGGGAACGTTTTCATCAGGATGGGGGACAATTATTTTAGCACTGAGCAAACCTAGTGACACCTTTCAACAGAACAGAACACTCTGTCAGAACACTCTTTCAACAGAACAGAACATTTGGTAGTGTACAGCTTGAAACCGGGACAATCCCGGGCAAACCGGGACGTCTGGTCACTGTACTCGTACAGCGTGTCCCTGCTTCCACTCATGTCTGGTCGGACCTTTTGCTATGTGTCTTTTCCCCTGCTCCCTGTCTGCATTCTCCTGTCTCTCTCTTCACTGTGTCTGTCATAAAAATGCCACACAAAGAAATCTTTTTAAAAAATGAAGTGAAAAGAAAATCTCCCTTGTGTTCCCTGCCTTCAGTCATGAATCAAATCCCAAACGGGTGTACCTTCCCAAGCCTGCTGTAGTCTTATACTGTATATAGCGCCATGTAAAGACCCTCGGGGGTGGGGGTGGGGGGTCGTTAATGTCCCATGTCAGGAACAGTGCTGCTGTGTAGCAGAGCAAAGAGTTATGGAGATGAGCGTAGCGACCGGGGAATGTTTTTCTGTCTGTCTGGACTGAGTCTCCCCCCCCCCCTTTCTTTCCTCTCATCTGGACGTTAACCACTTAAACCCACTTCGTTGACCCCCCAGGGGTCTGTACTTGGCCCTCTCCTTTTTTCCCATTTCACACCAAAACTCCAAGCCAAAAAAATCTACAAGCTCACGACACATCGCAACACGATGTGTCGTGAGCTTGTAGATTGGCTATTTTGCACAGAATCTTCCGTCTATTATGACATGCCCAGAATAGGGACGCTAGGGCAGTGGTTCCCAAACTTTTTAGCTCAAGACCCAGACAAAGTTTAAGTCTACCCGGGACTCGAACTAGTGAAAATAGCAGAACACAAAATGTAGGGAAACAAAAAATAAAGGAATAAAATGGGTCTGTGTGATCCAGAAATGGGTCCCGACCCACTGTTTGGGAACCACTGCGCTAGGGTTCATGTGGTTAATGTGTTCTCAGGCCTCAGAGGCCAGACATCGTGAAACACCCGCGACAGCGGCCTCTTCGGGGGTTAACACCGATTACGACCAAGGTGTCACACACTCCCGCGGTTTAAGTAAACACAGGCGTCTTAGGTTTTTTTCCCCACTTTCAGCGTGCGTGTGTGTGTGTGTGTGTGTGTGTGTGTGTGTGTGTGTGTGTGTGTGTGTGTGTGTGTGTGTGTGTGTGTGTGTGTGTGTGTGTGTGTGTGTGTGTGTGTGTGTGTGTGTGTGTGTGTGTGTCTCCCACCACTAAAGGTGTCAATATACATACGATCCCTCCAAATCTCAGTAAATAAAGTCAGAAGTGATACCTTTGCTTTCTGCTTTGCATGCAAATGAAGTTCCATCTTTTGCATTTCAAGGAGATAGGCAAAAGATTAAGCAAACCACGCTGTCACAATCTAAATGTGAGAGGAAAGAAATTAGAGGTGAGTGTGAAACAAGAGATGTTTGGCAAATTTTTTCAGAGTCAGATTAACTTCCCTTTTGCATGTCGCGGCTGGTTGAGGAAAAGGCAGGCCCACACAGTCCTGTTTTATGTGACAGCTATCTCAGGTTTAGAGATTAGGAATGATTTAGGAAGGAATTAACACCGAATTTGATCTAGTGATACGGAAGAGTGTGTCACATTATGCCGCTCAGATGTGCATTGTTAGTCCGTGTGTCTTAAAATACTCAATAGGTTGTTGTTACATGATAGCAATTAATTTGGGCATTCCTCAAGGTGTATATTCAAGGACTACTGCTTTTGTCACTGAGCTAGCAATTCAAACGCTGTGATGTCGTATTAATAGAATGTGTGCTTTTGAATTTTCCTCCTGTAAGATGGAATATTGTTGCTCTCATCCTGTGGTAGGGCTGGGCAATACCACTTAAAATATATCTTGATTACGATTAATGAATGATTTTTTTTATCATTCTTTTGTAATAGTGAAAATAGCAGATCTACAAGCTCACAACGGGTTCGCGATGTGAGCTTGTAGATAGGCTTTTTTCACTTTTTTTGTACGCCACCATTGTACAATGAATACACGGTTAGGTGGTTAAGCAGACTAATCGATTTAGTCAATTATAATCAGAACTTTTTTGTGTTGATTTGTTTATATATAATAAATTCATTCATTAACCCCAAAAAATCGTTCTTCTCGATTATTTAAGAGTATGGCGGGTATTGGTTCTAAATGTCGGTTTCGATATATTTCCGGTTAATTGCCCAACCCCTATCCTGTGGTTTTGATTAGGTGTGCTCACCATCGCTTGAATGATGCTGGTGTGGTTGACATCATGTATAGCAAAAACCTGTTGTCAGGAAAACATTCCTTTTGTTAAATCCCATCCCATATGTTATTCATCTGGCTTTGTTATGAATGCGCAGACAAAATGAAACCACAGAATGTCATTATCTCATTCTCAACAATCACATATACATCTGTAGTATACATGCTTCAATTTACCATGTAGTCTGGGGAAATTATGTTTTGATTGCAATTCCATAGATGCCTATGTACATGCGCTTGAGAGCAGCATTTTTTTATTCTCACTACACAGACAGTACACACACACACATTGTTGTATGCACACACGCACACGCGT
This sequence comes from Gymnoscopelus microlampas, assembly GCF_963454915.1. Classification (NCBI taxonomy): domain Eukaryota; kingdom Metazoa; phylum Chordata; class Actinopteri; order Myctophiformes; family Myctophidae; genus Gymnoscopelus; species Gymnoscopelus microlampas. Next base: position 15,160,019 of record NC_139959.1, on the reverse strand, counting down.
ACTCGCACACAACACTGTTTTGGAGTGATGCTTTAATGACTTTGAGGAACATTGTTTTCCCAGAATGTTGTGATTTTTGTGTAAATGCTTTTACGTGAGAGGTCTTAATTCAGCGTAGTTATTAGATCAGCATTTTTTGAGGGGCCCTGTTTTGTCCTATGGCACATGTGTTTTCCTTCCCTGGTTTCCCTCTCTGTCCATTTTCATTCTCTTCATCTCACTCATCCTTTCTCTCGCTCTCTCTCTCTCTCACACACACACACACACACACACACACACACACACACGCACACGCACGCACGTTTTTTCTTCCAATTGTCAATACTTTTACTTCTATTCCACTACATTTCAGAGGCAAATATTGTACTTTTACTAGATTTTGTGGTATTGATACTTTTAACTTAAGTAAAAAAAGATCTGAGTACTTTCTCCATCACTGCTCTCTCTCTCTCTCTCTCTCTCTCTCTCTCTTTCTCTCTCTCTCTCTTTTCTTTGTGTAATCCCCCCCCCAATCCCTCCCTTTCCTCGTCCCTAGTGTCCAGTGAGTAAACGTGGAACCGTGTGAGCCTACAAGGAGGACTTTGAAATGAGACATGGGGCTGGGACATCACAGAAGATGCGAGGCACTCTCAACGAAGCCCCGCTTGATTTATAAGAGAGCAGGGGAGAGAGGGGGAATGTTTCCAGAGGCGCACAAGGCCACAAAGGTCCTCCATTAGTACCCCGACCCCTGATTCATGGGACCAACCACTGCAATGGGCAGAGAGGGAGGAGAAGAATAGAGGGATGGATGGATGGATGGCGGACATTGGGGGGTAGTGTGGACAGAAGGGGGTCTTTCTCTTTTTTTTTCTTTTTTTACTTCCAAAAGTCTGCTATTTACATTTCCAGCACAGAGAGAGAGCAGCAGAAAGGAGATACCCTAGCCCCAGTCATTTGTCAGCGGCCTGTGGTCCACAGACGTTAATGGTCCCCGGTTTGTACCTGGTGTTTTCTTTAGCTCTGCCCCTGGCTGCTACCTTTTTCTTTTTTTTCTTTTCTTTTTCTTTTACAATTATCCTCACGGTTTTACTGTCCGCAAGGGTTAGGGTTTTTTCATGTATGTCAAGGACCCCCAAATTGATATCTATTGTCCGCGGACACCCATCTGAAAAGAGTTTGTGCCAGGGACCCCCATAAGAGAATTATTCCAAACTTTTACAAAATGTTCTATATACATTTATTTTTTTTTTAATTGAAAATAGCCGATTTACAAGCTCACAACGTGACGTGTTGTGTGCTTGTACATCGGCTAGTTTCAAATAGCCGAGGTATAAAATAGGGTTAAGGTGGTTGAACCGATTCTGATGCTATATTAACTCATTTCGCTGGGGACCCCCTCGAACCCCCTTTCAAGGACCCCCGGGGTCTTTGACAACCACAGATCTAATTAGTGTGAGTGTCCTAATCATGTGTTAAAGTGTGCTTTAACACACGAACACCACGGCCTGCCTGGTGTTTACTGTCTGTTTGCCATGCTGTAAAAATGTGTGAGGCGGCTTGTAAAAAACCCTGACCACAGAGAAGTAAGCACCTACTTACTGAACTACCCTTTTGTGGATAAAATAACACCGCCGTCACCATCAAAATAACACCGTCATCAACAACAAAAATGTGCTCTAGAGCAAGGGGTCTTCAATGTTTTTCAGGCCAAGGAGGACCCCCTAGCTGAGAGAGAGAGATGAACAGGGATATTGGATTCATGTTAAAAGTGTGTTTTCTGACATTTAACGACTTAAACCCTCAATACTTTGTAAACTTGACCTGTGGCTCAGTACTTGGTCTGCCCTTTTTTCCCCTGTACACCAAACCTCTTTGCCGAAAATAGACGGTCTACAAGCTCACAACGCGTGAGCTTGTAGATCGGATATTTTCGGCTAATGTTCCCTCCCAGAATAGGGATGTGAGGGTTCAAGTGGTTAATGTGAAAATAAAACAAATAAAGTCCCTATCACACCAAGATTTGGCGCCCCCCCCTGCAGTATCTCTGAGGACCCCCTAGGGGTCCCGGACCCCCCTGTTGAAGACCCCTGCTCTAGAGGTACTGCGTAAAAACTGTCACTCAGGTTTTACTGCTCTGAATTTATTTTCTTTTGATGAGGATCATGTCATAAGATAGCGTATCACTTCCACATGTTAAACCTTCCCATGTAACGAGTTCGTTCTGGGAAAAATCCACTGTTTAAAAAGTGGAATTTTCTGGCACCGCTGCAAGACAATTGTCAGAGAAAAGCCCGGGATTAAACGTTATCTTGTTGTGTCATTTGTTGGCCCGTGGCTTTGAAGATCATGTCCTGCTGTTCTCATGCAGCGTTGTGAGCCTTATAACGTTCCACCGAGCCAAATCATGTTTGCTCACATGAGCCAAGCCAGTGTTGCCATGTCCGGTTATTATAAGTGACTTTGGGGCTTGTTAACTCTTTAACTGCCAGAGTTAAAACATTGTATAACTGCCCTTGCCAGCGATTTCGGGTATAAATATTGGTAGCTGCGGGTTACCGTTTTTTTTTATCTTGTTAAAGTATAGTTGCTTATTTCGGATTCCTTCCAAAATTTTGTTTAAAACAGTGGTTCTCAAACATTTTCATGTTTGTTTCTCATGTCAAGGACTCCCAAATGAATATGTATTTGGCCACGGACAAAATAATCTAATCTAATAAAATGGGTGATGATTTTGTGCCAGGAACCTCAAAAGGTGTCCGTGTTGTGAGACACTGTAGATACTGTATATACTGTAAGTCCCAGTCGCTACTTTTGGGCTTGTTGTCGTAGACCTGGCCGCTTGTTTCTCTTGCAAAATCTGGCAACACCGTGGTCAAGCCATTCTATGTCTGGCCCTGGCTCACGTCACCGCGTGCTGCAGACGGAACCCATAACATGGCTTTGTTCCTGTTAGGATTGTTTATGAACACTTTGTGACAGGCACACACCGGCTTTAAACTAACAGGGTAATAGCATTATGCTAACATTATAAAAAGAAAAAAAAACACACATGTGTTTTCAGTGTGTGTTGCTTTGCACTTTGCCCAGGCGGCGTAGGCCATCTTTGCCTGGTTAGCATGGCTCCCTGGAGCGGTTCATCACTGAACCAGTATGGCTCAAGGGGCCGCTGAGCCCTGGGAGTCTTGCCCCTGATATAAGCATACTGGAATGTATTGTGTTAGGTAAACATGCCTCATGCATGATTCTGTGTCTGCATCAGTGGTGCAAGAAGTACTCAGATGTTCTACTTAGGTAAAAGTAGCACTACCACGATGTAGAAATACTGAAAGTAAATGTACTCTTTCATTATGAATGGCCCATTTCATTTTTGCCCCAAAATTATCTTTTACGATTTGTCAAGTTTTTTTTTCTCGAAATAGCCAAAGTATAAATACGTCTTGGTAAATCTATGTTTTGTAATAATAATCAAAATCTGAAAAAAAAACTACAAAAAAAAAACGACTTGTAACTAAAGCTGTCAAATTAATGGAGTGGAGTAAAAAATAAAAAAGGACAATATTTGCCTCTGAGATGTAGAGAAGTACAAGTATAAAGTATGAAGAAATGGAAATACTCAAGTAAAGTAAAAGTAGCTTAGAACTTGTAAATGTACTTAGTTACTTTCCACCACTGCTCTGCATTACAGTGCGTGTGTTGCCATAGCAACACAGACAGGTTTCCATAACACTTTGCTGCTCTCCAACGCACGTCGGTTCTCCTAATAGACTCTTGTTGCACGGCGAGAATTATTATGAGATACTTCTGGTAAGCTGCGTACGTGATTGACCATCTAATCCAACCACATCTTATGGGCCCCAGCGAGCATGCTGGGTAATGAGAGATGGTCACAGGACTTGCGGTGGTGGAGGAGGTGGGGGGATCGGCAGCGTGTTACAGAACACCGGAGAGTGTTTTACAGGCGTGTCCCTCGTGTGTGTGTGTGTGTGTGTGTGTGTGTGTGTGAGGTAGTTTTAAAACGAATGCGGAAGGGGCCGAGGAGGGACTATGGGGAGGAAGAGACAGGGAGAAAGAAGGTGTAAAACGCTGTCTGACTGCGGGCCCTCTCCTGTTACCGGATGTCCTTACCCACCAGACATCCACATTCCCCCATACACACACACGCACACGCACACACACACACTACCAACTCTGACAGGAAAATATAGGGGGGATTCTGTGATGGAGCATAGGGGATTAGTGTATGCAGCTGGCGGGTGTCACAATAAAGACACTTAGGGCCCTATCGACTCTTCTTCTCCTCCATCCTCCTCTCTTTCCCCAAAAAATACATGCTTCTCTCCTAGGCTCCTCTTCCCTCTTCTTTTCCACTTCCACTATTTTCCTACGCTCACGTATCCCTTCCCGTCATCCCATCTCTGATTCCCATTCCCATTCTCTGATCTGAGCGAGATTGAAGTCCTGCTCTGGAGCGACTGCTGTTGTTACTGTTATTAATTGCATACACATGGCAACCCCTCTAAATTGTAAGAAACAAAAGATTATCGGTTCTTAAATTGAATGTCAGGGCCTGATAACATCCGCCGGTGTGCACTGACATCCAGACAGATATCCTTGCAAGAGATTGATATAGCCCAGTGCAATCTCCTCACTCTGTTGCATTATCCATGCAAATGGGAGGAAGCGATTAAAAAGACCTGCGGATCCCGGCCGTGCTGTGGGCTGCACAAGCCTCCGTGCTGCAAGATAGAAAGGTCCATTTTTACTCCTCACTGCACAGCAGCATGACAGCCACAGGGCGATAACCTTAAACCCCAATTTGCATCCCACCTAACCACTGCTTGTACCACTCACCCCATATCGGCAAGCTAATACACCGTACCGCTATGTTAGTTTGCATCGGCGGGCTCAGAGTGGAAAGGGGGACGACAACGACACAGGAAAGTATGATGAAGTGGTTAGGGAATCCTGGGGTTGACCATTGATACCAATGAGAGACGGATGAGGAAATAGATGAGACAGGAGAGCAAAAGAGTAAGGGGGACGCCCCTCTGGGAGCGATGGCTATCTCCTCGGCCAGTGTGACAGTGAAGTGCCTGAAGCCTGGCTTTTCCTCCCACGGCTTTCCATACCTTATCCCCTCCGGCCCAGGGTGATGTGGTGGGCGGAATTGTCTGGGATTAGGGAAGCTTCCCCCTTCTGCTATGGAAACGTGGATCCCTGCAGGTGGGGCCGAGGTGATGCAACGCTGCCTGGGAAACCTGATGTGTAGAGATAGAGGTAATCACTGCGAAGCACAATCAAGAGGGGTGTTTCCCCCAAATTTCTCTCGCCGTGACTTTATGCCGTTACCAGGAAATGAATTGATATGGCCTGTGAGGTACGAGTAAAGCATCTGTTCCTTGTTTTGTGCCCGGTGATGGTGGAAGGCCAGTAGGTTTTTTTCTTTTTTGGTTTTGTTTGTGTAGGTGCGTCATCCATTAATGGATAATGAAATAATTCACGTGTGAGTCATTTAAGGCATAGTAGTCCACTATGGAATGTGTGTTGTCACCTGTGTGTGTGTGTGTGGGGGGGGGGGGGGGGGGGGGGTTGGGGGGGGGTCAGGGGATGTTTGTGGTGTGTGTACGTCTGCATCGGTTAGGGGATGTTTGTTGCGTGTGTGTGCATACGTGTGTGATGTGTTTTAGTGTCATACCGCTTCAACTTTTAATAGAGCGCTGTCACGGCTCGTGCTTGTTGAGTCATTGACCTTGAGTCTTCTTACCCAACATCTTTCATTGGACAACTCTCACTTCAGCAATGCTGTTTTCACGCATGCTATCTCCGATGCATTATTCAGGCTCTGATTCATAGCGGACCTTGGAATAAGTTTGCATATTAAGCCTCAGATGAGCATCCCAGACAGCCTTCTGTGGGTGGCGGTTTCCTTTCAGTGAAAGTGTCATTGTTTCCGTTCTGGGTGAAAGAGAAAGTGTCATCCTCTCCTTTTCGTTGCGTAAGAGTGTCATCCTTTCACTGCTCAAGGATCCTCGTCCTAGATTGCCTTATATCAAATGTAAAGTGACGTATGTACAGCATTTCTCACCTTGTTCGATTAACCCATTCAATCCGGGAACGCAAATGTCTTCTAAAACAGGTTTCTGAAAAACGTATGTTGCTATAATATCAGTGGTTCGCAAACCTTTCCATGTCAAGGACCCCCAAAATGATATATATTTGGTCGCGGACCCCCATCTCAAAATATTTTTTCCGGGGCCCCCCTGAAGCAGAGATTTGAGTTTCAAATGTTCGCTTTAAAACATGTATATTCAAAGCTTTGCACAAATGTTCATGATTTTTCAAAAATAGCAGATGTACAAGCTCATGAGCTTGTACATCTGTTATTTCATCTGCTAGCTCAAAAAAATGCATGAGGCCCACCCATCTGAACTGGTCAGATGGTTGGGCCGCAATCACTTTTTTCCAAGATTCTCAAGTGGGATCTGATCCAGAAAAGATTGAGAACCACACCGCTCTGGGCTATCTTTGATACATTGACCCCCATGATCTCTCTCTAACGTCGGGCCGCTCTGTGGCTGTGTCTGCTTTTCCTCCGAGATGCTCTGCTGACAGGGCGAGGGGTATGGTATGCCGAGGTGCTCCTGCCCCTCGCCCTCTGTCCATATGTTTTGTGTTACGCCCTAGGAGGTGCCACACTCGGCGGCGTGGGGGGGTGGGGGGGTGGGGATAAAGCAGGCCTCTCCGGCCTAAATGACGCATGACATGGCGCTGCGCTCCAGGGCCTTATTTATGGCTTCCCATGTCAGCGAAGGCCTGCTCCCCTGGGGAGCTTTGCAGCCGTTACCCCGCTTGCTGCTCGCCCAGTCAGCACTGAGCACTCATCTTTAGCCCCGAACCACATTGCACACACACGCACACGCACGCACACGCACACACACACACACACACACACACACACACACACACACACACACACACACACACACACACACACACACACACACACACACACACACACACACACACACACACACACACACACACACACACACGCACCTCCCATCTCTGGAATGCTGATCACCACACTGGGGCTGAAAGTACATTATATACTCAGATGTATATATAGAAGAGGAGAAAGAAAGCCATTGCATACTTACACATACACAAAAAAAAGAACCACGTCGTATTTGGTTTATGTGGTTTCGTAGTGACCGTTGCTATGCCGTGGCACGAGAACTGTTCGCGGGACTTATGAAGTGCTACTTCGGCGGAATTAACGTTGTGTTAGGGCTGCGGCCCTTTGCAGCTGCCAGGGTACACACTGCCTCTTTTTATCAATGCCTCTGATGTGGAGGGACGTGTGAAATGTGGAGCGCCAGTGAGGAAGAGATTTGGTGAGAGGATCTGAGTACAGTTCCTCTGCAGCTACTCAAGAATCCATGTACACATCACACCGCGATATCAAACAGACACACCGCAGCACACACACACACACAGACACACAATTCTACGCATTACGCACATACCCATGCATACTCTCTCTTATTCTCTCTCTGTCACACACACACACACACACACACACACACACACACGTCGTCTTCATGAGTTATCCAGGAATGTGCCAGTGATCCCTCTCCAGGGCTTTGATGTGGGTAGAAAGGGAAGAATGCAGAGGAAGAGATGGCCGAGGGGAAAGAGGAAGCTACAGGCTGAATGGCACAAGAAGACATGACACAAAAAGAGTCAAGTAAGGGAATATAATGGCTTAACCCATTAAGACCTGGAACTGTGTCATTTTTAGATTTGAGCTAAAAAGCATTATTTTACACTTTGGGCTAGTGTGAGTGCCGCGCTACGAGCTTGTAGATCTGCTATTTTTGAAAAATCGTGAAAATGTGTGCAAATCTTCTGAATATATATATTTTTAAAGCAAACATTTTTAACTCAAATCTGTGCTTCTGGGGGTCCCTGGAACAAGATATTTTGATCGGGGTCCGCGGCCAAATACATATAATTTTGGGGGTCCTTGACATGAAAAAGATTGAGCACCACTGATATAGAAACATACGTTTTTCAGAATACTGTTGAGATTTAGGAGACATGTAGAATCGGCTTCAGGTCTCAATGGCTTAAAGAAGTGGTAATGGTGTGCCGTGGTCGTGAGACAGGTCCAGGTGTGCCTTTTTGGGTTTTGTGACAACCACACATTAGACCCAGCCAGACCCTGATGAAGACATGAGAGTCCACACAAGCCTTGTGTCCTTTTTTCTTTTTTTGCCTCGCTCAAACAAATACATATTTAATTCTTTTTTTCACCTGAAGACGGATGCTACACCACTGGGGAATTTAAAATCAAGCAAGACTCCTTGGATCTTTGCTTTCAACCACAAATTATTATTGCAATATGCTGTATATAACTCAAACCTTTTCATGTCAAGGACCCCCACAATTATATGTATTTGGTCGTGGACCCCCATCTCAACATATTTTGTTCCAGGGACCCCCTGAAGCAAAGATTTGAGTTACAAATGTTTGCTTATAAAAATATATAAGATTTGCACACATTTTCATGATTTTTCAAAAATAGCAGAAGCTCGTAGCTTGTATATCTGCTATTTTTGAATTGCCAAAGAAATCCTAAAATGACACAGATGCGGTCCCGATCTTAACAGATTAAGGACCTTACATGAGCATGGGAGGAAGGCAGGTGATGGCGACGCGGGAGAGACGAGGGAGTTAACGCAGGATGAGACGGACAGAAGGGAGAAGAGAGAGCACTGGGGATTTGACTCTCCCTCTGGCTTCTCCTATTACTCTCTGCAGCGGTGAGAGAGAGAGAGAGAGAGAGAGAGAAAGATGGAGCACCGTTAGGGTTTTATGTGGCCTTTATTGAGCACAGAACAAGCCCCCTCATGCGAAACAATACGTCCCCGCCTCGGACCTCCTCTGACAACAAGGCCCTCTCTTCTCCCTCCCTTCCCAGGCCCTGTCCTGTCCCGTCCGCCTGTTAAAATGCACCGTTTGAAATCCACTCAGGACCCATTGTTTAGTCTAGCGGACGTTTCCCCCTTTAGATCTTCCACCGTCATCAGCGGGCACACATCCCGCCGTCCTAGTCGTTGTCTCCTCTCTCTCTGTCTGTCTCTCCCGTGCTCCGCGGGGCAGGCAGCTCGTTGGCATGGGAAGCGGCCCGCACCGACTCATAATTGGGCTCTTTTATGGCATCGTTAAAGCGCGACGGCGAGTGCACGGTTGCCCGAGCGGAGCGCATTTGAATGGCGTTTTGTTTCCCGCTGAGCGAACAAAAGCCAGTGGTGTGGCTAACGGGCCACATCCGGCCCAGTGTCGTCTCGGGTTCTGAGAAGCAACCATTCAGCAAGCGGTTGTGAAACTGTGTGCGTGTGTGTGTGTGTATTGTGCAGTGCAGTGCATGGAAGTGTGCACACCTGTTTGATGTACACATGCATGCATGCGTGTCAACTTTGCACTTATGCATGCATGTGTGCGTGTGCGTGTGTTTTCCTGTGTTCTCGCGTGCGCGCGCGCGTGTGTGTGTGTGTGCGCGTGCGTGCATGTGCATTTGTGCATGGTATGACTAACATGCACCTGCAGAGTGGTGGACAGTCCTCCCCTGTTCAGGGTTTGGTTTCTAGTGCTGCCAAAGACCACAGCAGGAATCTCCCCACACTCTGTCCATAATGAGAGGTGGAAACAGAGTGCTCCCACTGCCATCTCTCCCTCCCTCTCTCTATCTCTCTCTCTCTCTCTCTTCCTCTCTTTCACTCCCCCCCCCCCCCTCCCCCCCTCTCTCTCTCGCTGGGCTATAGACTGGATGTCCAAACACATGACGAAGACAAAGTTGGAGATCAAAGGAGAGATGAGAGCCTGCTGCTCCTCATGCTCTCTGCCAGGCCTAGAGATTAAAGGAATGGAATTGGTTTTGTCCAGCTTGACTGGTCAGGGGGCATAGAAAGGGGGGGGGGGGGGCATCTAGTTCTGCTGGTAAAAGTGTGTGTGTGTGTGTGTGTGTGTGTGTGTGTGTGTGTGTGTGTGTGTGTGTGTGTGTGTGTGTGTGTGTGTGTGTGTGTGTGTGTGTGTGTGTGTGTGTGTGTGTGTGTGTGCGTGTGTGGTGGGGGGGGACGCCACACCGCACTCACGGACTGGCTCAGTGGATTAGAGCTTGGCCCCCACTGGTGCAAACTGCAGTACCTGAACCAGAGGCCTGATGCCACTCAGAGTGCAGACAAAGTACTGTGACCTGCGGCGTCTCTCTCTCTCTCTCTCTCTCTCTCTCTCTCTCTGCGTGTGCATGCATGCATGTGTGTACGTGCGTGTGCATGCTTGTGTGTGTGTGTGTGTGTGTGTGTGTGTGTGTGTGTGTGTGTGTGTGTGTGTGTGTGAAGTATGTGAGACTGAATGAAATGCTGGTGGTCTCCACCTCAGAGGGTCCCTGGTGTCTTGGATTGCTGCTGAGGGTCTTATGGCTGAGTGATGGAGTTGGAGAAAGGCTTGAGGGTTCTCCTCTCCTCTCCCCAGTGTTCTCCCCTTCTTTTCTCCCCTGTCCCAATTTCCTCTCCTCCCCTCTTCCCATCCCTCGAACTCCCTTTTCTCTTCCCTCTACACTCCTCTCCTCCTTCCCACCCGTTCTCCTCCATCAGCCAGTCCCTCACGGGGAGCCCAGTCGTTTCGCTGGATCGCAGCGGTTCAGCCCGCGGGGGCTGACAGCCGCCTCTGATTTGTTGGGGCCGGTGCGATCAGTCGATCCATCAGGTCCATCAGGCCGATGCCAGGGGCCTCCCGGGGGACCCGCCCTGTGTTTGGCCCGAGCCCGCTGAAGGGAAGTGAAGACTCCATCAGGGAAGCCATTAAGATCACAGCGGGCTCAGAAAAATGAGGCTGATCCTGTCACTCACGCGTCGGGGAGCTGGGCAGCGGTCAGCGGCTCATACCCGGCCCCCGTCAGTCACATTCCACCGCTGTTTGTCCAAGCCTTTTGATCTGGGGGCACGACCGGACGGAGCGAGAGATGAATGAGCCAACGTGTGAAGTTGGCAACGTTTGGGGCTACAGCGTACGGCACGGGAGATGAATCCAGCCTGGCTTCCAGACCCGCGCTGGTGCTGAGAGCTGGTTTTGTTATCTGAACATTTGGGGGGTGAGGAGGTGAAGAGGGGTCTCGATCTCCCATTCCCCCTCATCTCCATATTTCTTCTCACCCTTCTGTGTCGTTGTCCCCCCCCCATCCCCCCCGTTGCTATGACAGAGATGGACCACTTCCACCTTGTGGCGTGGTCTCAGACTAAACACTCTTCTCTGGTGTTGACGCCTCAGTGCAGCGGCCACCTCCAGCGATGGCCCTCTTATCTCATTGAAACAATAATGATTTCACTGGCTGCCGTTCCCACAGATAGGGCCCAGTGTTTGTCTTTGGCCCTGTGGCTTACAGGCGCACGAGGGGTTTGGCTGCATCCCCCTGCCTGTCTGCCTGTCGTATATCAGCAGCAGCAGCACCGTCACCCCCTGATTTACGGCTGTTTATCCCCAGTCAGCCCCGCAGCAACAGATGGGTCCTGGCTATTTACTCAGGGAGGGGGGGGGGATCCCCAACCAATTGAATAAATACAACAACCAACCAAGCAGTGATCATCATTGGGGGAGTAGATTTTAATTGCAATTTATGGGTCACAAGAGAAAGAGAGAGGCCAAAATTGAGATTGTTTCCAGTTCTTGTCATTCATCAGGTGTCACAGTGATCAGGATCAGGACTCCAGAATCATCCGTCTGTCTCGGGTGTTTTCTTATCTTAACTACTCTTTCCGTAGCAGCACATTGCTGATGGTTCTGACCATCGTGCGACGACGTGATTGGACTGGCTACATCATGTGCTATATATTAAACATCATGTGCTATATAATAAATACACAAATAACTCGCGGAAGCATTCCCTCATCCTTGGATCGTCGACTTAAAGCCTGAAATCCTCGGCTAGAGTATATTTTCAACTGTAAATCTGGAGGGACATCAGCCAAGAAAGAGTGGTTTCAATTGATCTATGACATGTGGGAGATAGGCTTTAAGTTATGGCCCACAGTACTGTACACATTTCTTTAATATAGGCCTACTTTGTTATTCTCTCAGACTCTCAGTACCTGTATGCATCAGATATCACATTATAGATTTTTCTCCCCTTTTGATGGATAGAAACCAGGTTTGCCCCTTGCACCTGTCTGCCATAAATTACCATTCCTGGTTTGCATTTCTCCTGGGTGAAAGTTAAGCCCGCTTTGGAAATGATTCTGGACTTAAGTACACCGATAGCAGTTAGTAACATCCTCCCCTGCGTGTAGCATTCCATAGAGACACGTGGGTATGTGATGCTGCGACTTTCATATTTTCCCAAGATCTTAAGTGTATGATAAGTGTTCCCGTCCTGGAGCACATGGAACACGGCTCATTCCTCAGACATCCTGTGTCTCCATAGCCTTAACAGCAACAGGAGTGAGAGGGGGAATTAGGTGGCTCGTCGCCAGAACACATTGTAAATGAAAAAGTGTTAATTTGTCAGTGCCGTGGAACTGATGTGACTAATGGGAGTATTATGAGGCATAGAGGCGTGTCGGTGGGTCCTGTATAACGAGGTGAGCAGAGTCCCCGGCGTTACGTCTCTTGTTAGGTCAGGTCCACCGAAGCCTCATCTCCTCTCTGATTAAGTCGTGATGTAGCATATAGTGGATTCATGGCTGGTCATGGTCACTGTTACTCAACGGGTGTGCAAGATACAGGTTTTGAGACGGAAATCTTCACACGCTTACAGAGCACAGGTTG
>NC_139959.1:15074712-15142212 GCF_963454915.1 Gymnoscopelus microlampas | reverse complement strand
ACCTCCAGAAAATATTCTCTTATATTAAAATAAGCCCCAGCAAAGCGATATAGTCCAACACATTGGCCCAGTTGCAGCCATTTTGAAAACTGGTGGTGGCCATCTTGAAATCTTAGGAATTCCGCGTGGCCAGAGGTTGATTATCAATTAGGGTCATATGAAGGTCATCTGTGCCAAATTTCGCGCTTGTATCACCAAGTGCACTATGGTATCAAAATTCCGCCCTGCTAGTATATATGTTTATTAAAGAAGGAGCGGTCACGCTATTTTTGAAAAATCTCATATTGTATGTTTTTTGAAACAACATTTTTAACTCAAATCTTTGCTTCTGGGGGTCCCTGGAACAAACCTTTTCATGTCAAGGACCCCCAAAATGATCGGTGCCGCGTTATTAGCTAGCCTGCTATTTTTGAATAACCAAAGTATAAAATAATGGTTTTAAGTGGTTACACAGATGCGTTCCCAGTTTAAATGGGTTAACAACCTGCCTGCGTGCACATGCCTGCATGCTGTCAGAGCGATGTGATTGATCTGATAAGGTGTCTGTACAGAGGACTGGCCCATCATCAGCCCCCCCCACCACCTCCATCTCATCCCACGTTTTATGTCCAACATTTCATCACCAGGCCTTATGAACATAGGAGCCTGTACCACCAATAAAAACCTCCCTCCATCACTTCCTCCCTCTCTCCGTCCCTTCCCTTCCTGTCCTCCATGACGAGGGAGGGAGGAAGGACGGACGGCAGAGGAGAGTGAAACGGGGAAAGTGGGCAGTGGTGGCCATTGGGTTTTTTGGAGACGGACAGAGAGGAAGATGCACAGCCAAGCATTAGCAGAGTATTTTCATAGTAGGTGTGCCGCGGGAAAAAGGTTAGCGAGGGCTGTGTATTCTTGCAGCCCCCTTGTCTTCTTCAGAGCAAAAGAGGAAAAGGAACAGAGAAAGGAACCCACCCCGGCACCGTAACACAGTTTTCATTTACGTCACCATCCGAGATGAGGGGTGAATATGGAAACACTTGGCCCGTATACTTTGACCTGAGTAGTTAATCACTCAACAGTTATTTCTTGGTCTCCCTTCCTTCCTCTCCCTCTGTGTCTCCCTCTATCTCCCTGTCTTTAGCCCGCCCCCCTCTCTCACTCTCTCTCTCCGTCTTTCTCTCCTCTCTCTCCCTCCAAAACTCATTTATGGTCTGGTGTTTCAGCATTCTTTCACGGCAGGTTTTGGCCCAATAGTTTCCCCGCGTCGGTCTGATATTTGCCGTTATCAGAATAAATAAATATATCTTTTGCCTCCTACCCAACTCCTCTCTTTTTTTGCTGGCCTGTGACCCACGAGATGGTGTTTGTGTATAAACCTGTCATTCGCCTTTCACTGCCCCTGGAACACGCCGCTCTCGCATGTCAGTCTGTTCAAAATCCCGTCGGGATGAAATGGACCGTGCAACGGGAACCACAGCTGATCACAGTTACTGTTAAATAGCCTGCCAATAGTGTGTGTGTGTGTGTGTGTGTGTGTGTGTGTGTGTGTGTGTGTGTGTGTGTGTGTGTGTGTGTGTGTGTGTGCGTGTGCGTGTGTGCGCGTGCGTGTGTTTAGTGTTTGGGATGATTGGGGGGGGTACATCCCATCTTGAAAGAAACGGTTGAGCCAGCACTATCCACTGGCTTTCACTTTAATTTGTGAAACAATCAAATTCAAAGTGAATTGACCCCAACCTCTAGTTCCAGCTCTGTAAGCAGTCTCACTGTCGTCTTGTCATTTTCCTGCTCTATAATGGTCTCAAAGGTCTTCCCTCTGAAGGGCCCTGACCCACGTTAGAGCAGGTCTGAATAGCCTTCGTTCCCAGCCTTTTCTCATCTCTGAAGAGAAAAGCCTGGTAACAACCTAAATGCAGAGAATTTCTATTGGCTTCCATCATATGTACACTCCCCGGAAACAGTTTTTTCCCCCATGTTTGAGACGAATTTGGGGGGAACGAGGTCAGATGAGCCCCCTCTGGGTATTATGCCCATGTGTGCATCACTCACTCCAGAGAAGTAGTTTGACATCAGGGCACTGATCCTCCGAGTATGTTAACCCATTCAATCCGGGAACGCATCTGTGTCATTTTAGATTTGAGCGATAACCATGGCTATTCAAAAATAGCAGATATACAAGCTCATTGCATCTGCTATTTTTGAAAAAATCTTGAATATTTGTGCAAATCTTTGAATACTTTGAATCTTTTTAAACAACATTTTAACTCAAATGTTTGCACAAATTTTCACGATTTTTCAAAAATAGCAGATCTACAAGCTCAGAGTTTTTATATCTGCTATTTTTGAATAGCCAAAGACATCTAAAATTACACAGATGTGTTCCCAGATTGAATGGGTTAAATACCAGTCCCATTGAAAGATGCTGCACAACTGTCTTCTATACCTTGAGCCAACCCAGAGACGAGCAAAGTGAGCTGGGATTAGGTTCGGGTGAGTCCTGGGGGTGAGGACTGTGAGGGTCTAGTAGCAGTCTTGTTAGTTTGTTGTGAGCCTACGGCTAAAGCTTATGTGCTTTTTATTTTTTTGCAGAGTGAAGGGAGAGAGGATGGACACTGAACAGACTAACTCAGGCACCACCACTCAGGTCTGCAAGGATTCAAAGGCTGTCGTCTAGGAGCTGAACCCCCCACCCCCACCTTAACACCCACCCCCCCACCCCCAACTCCACCTCACTACCCCACAACCCCTAACCCCCCCCCCCTAAAACCCATACCCCAAACCCCCACCCCACGATTGCCACTGTATCCTGCATAACCTGTCAACATGCAATAGGGTGGATGTGGACCTAAAAAAAAAAAACACCATTACCTGAGTCTATGTGAAGACAACACTATCCTAACACGTTCAACATTTATCAATGATTTAAGTGGAATTTAGAGGAATAATAACAAAAAATACATAATAATAATACAACAAATAATCAAGTTATCAAATATTGAATCCGTAACGTGAGCGATAAAAATGCATGGTACTGTATCAAATCAAGGGAAATCCAAAGTGAACACACACTTCGTAGAGAATTTCCCCTATGGATAGACGTCTTTTTTTTTGGTATGGTTAAAGACAAATATGTACATCATGCCATTGAAATACAAAGGAAACATTTTAGGGGAGAAACCAACTTACCGTAGCTTATTTCTTTCGGGGGTATTATGTTTCCGTTTTGTTTTTATTTTTCCCTGTTGTTTTTTTTCTCTCTTTTTCTTTTTGTTTTATTAATCTAACAATGCTTGAGTACTGTATTTAAAATTAACCAATGCCAGTGCTGTGAAAGTTGTAGTTGTTGTCTTCATATATAGTCACCCAGCTTACCTTGTATGCTGACTTAAAGAAAAAAAAAAAAAGAGTTCATCTATATCTATATGGATGTGTATGACTTGCAAGAATATCATATTCCGAAAAATAACACAAAGTAAAAGTTTTTCATGTGGACAAAACGGACAAAACTGGTGTTAGCAGTAAAACAGTTAGACGTGCGCGCTCACAGGAACGAGGGGTTGGGCCAACCTTTCAGTTCCCGTGTGCTCTATACCTGTCCCCATTTTAACAAGACCCGGGCCACTGGCTTAGAACCACCCGAGTTGTTTCACCTCACCAACCAACAAGGCAGACAAACGGTCAGTATTATTGTCCTTTTTTTAATCCAATGAAATGCAAGCCACTCGCATTCGAGAGTGGCGCCCACGAGGTGCTTCGTCACCTTCTTCTCATGTCCGCCCGAAGTTCCAGAGGGCACCCGAGGGAAATTTCAGTATGAGCAAACCATATTGATTTGCATGTTTTTTCATGTGAATGAAAACATCCCCAAGGCAATCGGTGGCTCTACGTCAGTGGTCTCCCCTCTTCCCCTCCCCCCACAGTTTTGTCGATCACATCTACACCCATTGTGTGTGTTGTATTGACCCTGCCGAGGCATCAACTAGGTGCTTTTAATGTCTGCATTCTAGAGTGAATCTTTGAGCGGGAGAGTCTGCCATTGATTAAAGCCCCGATTTATGTTTCGTCGCACGACGGTGCCGCGCGTCAGGAATAGCCGAACCTACAAGCTCACAACGTGTCACGGATGCGACGCGCTGTGAGCTTGTAGCTCGGCTGTTTTTGACGTGACGGAAGCATAAATTAGGCTTTTAGCAGACCGCTCCCTCTCCCCAAAGGTTGCTTTGAATCACTTTGTTCACTGACATGGAGGAGCTGTCGTCTTCGCTGTGAGTGCAATGTGTAATAATAACAAGCAAGGCTGTTTCTGTTACTGAAATGCAGTAAAATCACCTCAGTTCATGTGGGAAAAAACTATGCGTTTCCTTGTCTTTTTCTCGTGTGTGCGGTGTGTTTTCTGTGCTGGGGACAGGTGTGGAGAAAGTATAAGACGCAGTGACAGTAACCTGAAAAACATAATCCTTAAGGCAGGAGGACCTCCTCTGAAATTAAGTCGACAAGCAGTCCATCATAATGAAAAGACAAACAAGTACAAAATAAAATAACAACCAAGGTGGGAAGAAAAACGCTGCACGTTCTTCATTCAAAATTCAAATCGACTCTACAAAAAGGTGGGAACTCACAGATTTCTTCCCCAACACCAGGTTTTTTTCCTAACACCAGCAGAGAGCATGAGCACAGTTAACACTTGGGATGTGTGACGATCTCTCAGTTAATTGTTGCATCACCCTTTCCCACACATTCTCTTGTTCGCCTTATTTTTGGCACTTCTCCAGGGGGGCGCCGTTGCCCTTTTCTGCTGCTTCATTCAACATCTGTTCACTTCCTCCCAAGTAGGCTGCAGGTGTAATGCAGGTAATCAGTGTGTTGCCAGATTTTGCAAGAGAAACAACAGGTCTATGAAAACAAGCCCAAAAGAAGCTAAGTTTGAACACTTCGGCATATCGGCTATTTGAAAATAGCAGATCTACAAGCTCACAACGCATCACATCGCGGCACATTGTGAGCTTGTAGATTCGCTATTTTCAAAAAACATATTTTTGAAAATGTCAATAAAACACAAATCTTGTGTGGGGTCCCTGGCACAAAATATTTTCAGATGGGGGTCCGTGGACAAATGCATATTAATCTAGGGGAACTTGACTTGAAAAGAATTGGGCAGGACTGGTTTAAAAAACATTGGGGACCAAGCCCAAATAAGCAACTACACCTTAAAAACAAGCCTAAAGTCGCTTATTATAAGCAGACATGGCAACACTAGTAAACAGGAAACCACTTGATATGGGGCTTCCCACACTGCCTACTCTACTATCAAGTGGGCATGACTAGGAATAAGGTTAATAGAAGGTCTACAAGCTTGTGACTTATTGTGATGCATTGAGCTATATATAATATCTGGAGGGAGGTAGGAAAATCCCTGCCCGTTCATTCCGATGAAAGTTGCTCAACCAGCGCATTTACGTCCCTATTTGACACCCTCCGCCTTCTAGGGTTAGTCACTGAGGTCACAAGTTCACAACCGCAATGTGCATTAGTGTCCTTTATGCCTCTATGTCACAAACTACATCGGTCCATGTAGTTTGTGACCCATTGGTCCAGCCATGAACTGCTGTGGTCAAACTTAACTGTAGTTCCAGAGTCGGCCACTTGGAAACTAGCACTTAAAAAAAACCTCCAGGTCCTGGGGGCTTTGTTTTGAGCTTGGAGATCTGCTATTTTCAGTGCGCAACACCGGCACGCAGTTAAGTATAAATCAGGCTTCAGGTAGGTGAAAGTGGGGAAAAAACAGGTAGTTGACACATGGACCATATGCAAGAAAGGTCGAGCACTGACAGGGTGTTCCCACCACCATCTGTTATCCTCTAAAGAGGAAATGAGAAAAGTTAACTACACATTATAGAACACCTTATAGAACACCATAAATATGTACTTTTACTGACATGTTAATTCAGCCCGTAAAAAGGATACAAATAATAGGCCACTTAATATTGATGGGTGCTATTCTATATTGAGTACATACGACTTACAAAACAATCATTTTCAACCACAGCTTATAGTATTCATAAATCAACACTTTTTTTTATATAAGATATCCCTTAAGACAATTTTAATGTAGGATCTCTTATATAAAAAAATATTAATATCCTACATAAAAATTGCCTTACCTCTGACGTCACACTCATATCACCATGACTCAGCCATAACCATATAACGAGTTCAATGCAGCCTACTGTGACAGTGACGTATTTCCTGTGCTCAACCGAATGTCAATATTGTGTCTCCAACTATGGTAAAGATGCCATGTCTGTATTATGTGTTTTTTTAAAACATTATGGTCCAAATGGATTGCTATAGCTATTTCTGCCATCTTATTTTTATTTCCAATATTTTTTAATCCCTTTTTTTACCCAATTTTGTAATGACGCCAATGAATTCCTCCCCACACACATTTATGTGTGTCACTGCTGTTGTATCCTATTGGCTCACCTGCCAGTGAGGAGCCCCCACCGAGAGGACGTAGAGCCTTCGTCCTACTGCTCCTGCCCAACACACCCCGCTGACAGGCAACAACTGTAGAAGTACGTTCAGTGACAAATCACCTCCCCCAAACACGGGCCAATTGTGTTCGTATAGACGCTCAACAAAGCCGGACGCACCGCAGTGGAACTATAGCACATCTTTTAAGTATACACAGCCAACTAATGTTAGGAAATGTTGCCAAACAACTGTCTTTAGGTAATATCGTCGCTGTCGGGTGGAAACCTTGTATGTCCAAACATACGATACAAACATAGACATACATAGATGAAAATAACTTATGCGACGCCTTCTGAGCTTGTAGATTTGTTATTTTCACTACTTTAATTAAATCAATCATTAAATCACGAAAAAAAAAAAAAAAAAGTTGAAATTTGGAGATATGATGTTTCTGCCCGACAGCAACAATATGTTAGTTGCTGAGTGGGTGGTGGGGAATGGTTGGATAAAGAAAATAACTTTGGTTGGAGGCATAGATTTCCCAACTTGGAATCTCTGACCGATTGTATAGTCAAATAATCATCTATAAAATTTCAATGATATGGGATTGTTCTGTAAGTCAGTTTAATGACAACCCTTATGATGCTGACACTGTTTGATTTGTGCTGGATATGCATTAAAAACTTCCTCCCAATATTTATGTTTAAGGGCCAAACCCTTGTGATGTCATGATGACAGCGCTAAAGTGGTGTTTCAGCAGAAGTAAGTACATCTACATATCTATAAATAACCTAGCTAGTAACTACATGGATCACAAATTATGAAAGTCTTGTCTGTGGGAGTCTTGGGTGGCCACGGTTTCCAAAAACGTGTTGATAGTTTTATTTTAGTATGCTGCTGTCATGATGCTGAATTATAAAATGAACATAGAAAGATGCAAGGTTTCTGCCTGACAGCGCCAAAAATAATAAACATAATTATGAAGTGAAAATGTTTGTGGTCAAAGATCAGAATCAATGTGACCACAAAAACTCAAGAATTGAAATGCTAATTAATTATGACAAACTTTCACACTGGATAGAATTATCAAGCGATGACATTTTATATCCAAAAGGTCAAAGGTAAACTTCACTGTGACATCATAATGTCCTGCAAAAACACCATTATGTAACACCAAAACTCAAGAACAGGAGGGGAGATTGTGACCATATTTGTTCACATTTGCTTGGACACTGAATTGGTGACTCTAATCCTGGCTGTCCAGTGCTTTGCACGTTGGAAGTGTGGTGATTCTGTGCTGCCAGGTTGAAGATGTGTGGGCAGTAGGTCTGGGCAATATGACTTCAAGTCAATAGCACGATTATTTCAAACTTTTGCCTCAATTACGATTAATGATATTTCTTTTTGAATAGTGAAAATAGAAGATGTACAAGTTCACAATGTGTCATGACTCATGATGTGACGCATTGTGAGCTTGTAGATCAGCATTTTTTTACTATTTTTGTACGACACCATTGTACAACAAGATACAAGCCAGTGGTGTGTTCTAGGTTTGTTCTGAGGGATACGATAATCATTCCCTGCGGAACATGCATGTGGTCGTGGAGATACGCGAGCGCATTTTAAATGGATGAAATGGTTAGTAGAGGGCTACGCTTGGCTACGAAACATTTCTGCAGGTCACACTATGTATATAGCGTAACACGGTAGAACACACAACTGGGTTAAGCTGTTAATCAAACTAATCGATATAGACGATTATTAAACTATGATAATTCGTTCTTCTTGATTCGTTGATTTGAAGATTTGAAGATTAACCCATTAAGACCGGGGACGCATCTGTGTCATTTTAAGATTTCTTTGGCTATTCAAAAATAGCAAATATACAAGCTCATAGCGCGACACCGAGTGCCGCGCTACGAGCTTGTATATCTGCTATTTTTGTAAAATCGTTTTGTGCAAATCTTTGAATATATATATATTTTTTAAAGCCTTAGGATTTAGAAAACATTTTTTTAATCTGCCTCAGGTCTTAATTTAAGTCAGTTATCGGCTCCAAATATTGGTTTCGGAGCAACATCCACATTGGTTTTGGAGCAACATCCACATTTGAAGCATATGTCTACTGCCATGGCTACAGCTTTTTGTTCTGTCAGAATCAGTGGCCTATTGGCCAGGCATGTGAACACATACAAGGAATTTGACCGTTTATTTGTTTCTCTCAATGAACGTAGGCCTAGTGCAGACCAAAGATTCACGATGAGACAAAACTGTTACATCTTACCATTCTGCCACGCTACAGCTATTAGAACATGTGAACACTGGGTAGTGAGAACAACAGAAAAGGCAAACAACAATTTGGGAAAGTAGGTCACGGGCATGTTTTTTCTGAAAGATCCTTTTGTGATCATCTTAAATACCGCAAGTTTTGTGAAGCCCAATTCTACAACAAGTGCAGTCATATTACTCAATGAAGTTTAATTCGTTCAGACAAATCCATTTCTCCAAAGATTAAAATGGCCCCTCTCCGGAATTCTCTGGAACAACTTGTTGATTTGATAAAGGCTGTTTCATTGTTGAACACACTGATGCGTAGCCATGCAACGCACCATAACAGATCACCTCATCATGACTGGTATGAGAAAGAAGCAGGTGTTTTAGTGATGCCTTTCGCTCATGCAGGCTGAAGATCTGCAGCCAGCAGCCTGTGAAAAAAACCTTATGTCAATGAGTAACTTTGTCAGACTTTATTAGATTCTGTTAATTGACACCGGAGACAAACTCACTCGGTTCTCATGCTCAGACTAGCCATGGCAGGCTAAGTGAAAGAGATCTGCTGTTCCCATTCCCATGCGCGAGACACACTTAAGCTTTAACTCATTGCAGTCATTGCATAGAAGTGATGACCAATATCCTACTTGCACAAAGTTTAACTGGCATTAGAGGGCTAGATTATGTTGATTGATTGATTGATTGAACACTATTGAAAATGAATTCAAATGGATAAAAGGCCCAAACCTTTCTATTGTGGTCCTTTTGTGCAAGCGAGGCAGGGAGCAGCATACACGTGTTTTCTTCCCTCATATCATTGCGTCACCTTTACCGTTGTGTCCTACCTTGAAAACGCTGCACACCTGTGCTGCCCTCGCCCCCCCCTCCTGCACCGGAGGGCACAGAGACCCTCGGCATGCAGCATCAAACCCACTCTGCTCCCCCCCATTAGTGAGATGAATGAGAGTATCTGACAGGAGCTGTCTAATTCCACTTCGGTGACTAATGGTCTCAGCTGGCAGCTACATCTGCTAGCCATTGGAGAGTGCCAAGGCTGTTCACACACATTAGCGACTGGCTCTCTGTTCCAGACACTTGTTCAGGTAGTGACAGTCCGGCATGAGGCCATGCATTGGCCAAACCCGGGATGAATTGCCCAGCTCTAGTCTGGCTAATATGGGAAGTGAACCTTTACTGCCCAAAATAGAACAAAATCAATGTGGCTGTGGAGCCTGCCGGTGCCATGTTAAGAACAAATGCCAGAGTCATTGATTTTTCTGCCTGAATTATGTGCTATCGACCCCCCCTTAAAGTCCTCTAAATTGGAGCTGGTTTAACAGGAGAAAGAAAGAGTGAAGGAAATCCTATAGACTTAGATGAATGACCCACCAAAGATCCAAGCCAACATCCCAATATTGTTTCATCATTATTTTACTTGGCTTTACTGGCCCAATCAGGTATATAGGCCTCTCTCTCTGGACCTACACACAGGGACCTCATTCGGTTGTGTCAACTGCCAGAGCGGTAGCTGGAATGTGGGTGCTGCAGTGCAGATTGTGTCTGCACACTCAGGGATCGAATCTGTCAGTACGACTCTCCCCTCAGATTAGAAATAATCTGCCGCTGAGCAACTTTATCCAGCCACGATTAGTCACAGCACGGGAAGTCTTCATGCTGCAGGCTTAGGCGCTGACATCTCAACACTTCTCCATAACGCACACACACACGCACACACACACACACACACACACACACACACACACACACACACACACACACACACACACACACACACACACACACACACACACACACACACACACACACACACACACACACACACACAGGCAGCACTGAGTGTCTGTCTACTGAGAAATCAATTAGCTCTGTGGAGATGAGAGTGTTTGCATTCCATTTGCATTGATTGATGATGTTCAGAGGAACATTCTGTCCCATAGGAGCTACTGTAGTCTTTCAAATTAAGATATTTTAAGAGAGTGTTAGCGGTCACCCATTGTCATATGATCCACTCAAGTTATTAGAGTCTTTCTTTTAATCGTTGTCACTTAACCTAACTATCCTAACTAACAGAATTCTGGACATGCGTGGTGCAGGCAGGGGTTAAAGTTCCTGCCCACCACCGTGGAGATGGGCTTTAACTCTTCGGCGGTGCCTCTGGCTTGGCCCGGCACTCTAACAAACCAATGAGCTGTGTGTACCCTTGTGTTTCTACCCTCCAACACAATCCATCTTACAAACACGGGCCATGTCCAGCGTTGCCAGATTCTGTGAGAGAAACAAGCAACCGGGTCTAGGAAAACCAGCCCAAAAGAAGCGACTATGGGCCACATGAGCACTTTAACATATACATCAGCTACATATAAGCGACGCGTTGTGAGCTTGTAGATCGGCTATTTTCAAATAAAATCTTGCTGGGAAATTATAATAAGCAGATGTGGCAACCCTGGCCATGTCAGACTCATTTGCTGCAACCGACTGTGGAGGGCATACTTATGGCGATGACGACAGGCCTGAAATGACAAATGAGAGTCTGACAGCCAACGCTGTGACCCTGATCCAGATTTATAGATCACACAGTGCAGGGTACACTGAGGCTTCTTGTACTACAAACATCTCCAACCGTGGAGCAGAGGCATATAGTGAGAAGGGTTGTTGATATGCAACACACGTCAGGAGAATCTATCTCCCAACATACGTTGCATAGCAACTCCCCCGTTTCTCCGTTTCCTGTACTATTCTATTGAGACATGGTCAAGATATTGTAAGATTCGTGACCATCTGATCTTGACCCAGGGCCAACTGGACTTATTCACAATAACCATACAGCTTTTTGTCATAGCATTTCTTAATATTTCCTTCTCATAATGCTTCATTTATATACTCTGCCGCATGACAAAGCATAAATTCCAGTGATTTATAGCAGTGGCTCTCAAAGTGGGGTCTAGGGACCCCCAGGGGTCCTTGAGGGGGCTCCAGGGGGGTCCCCAGCAAAAATGTGTTAATATAGCATCAAAATCGGTTTACTAACTTTTTTTCGGGTATTTGTATGGATCGGCTATTTTGAAAATAGCCGATCTACGAGTTCACAACATGTCACGTCGTGACGCTTTGTGAGCTTGTAGATCTGTTTTTTTTTCAAAAATATCTTGAAAAGAATTGAAACATTTGGAATATTTTTGAATTATTTTAACAACACATTTTTGTTTTTAGATGGGGGTCCGCGGCCAATTATATATTCATTTGGGGGTCCTTGTCATGAAGAGGTATGAGAAGTGACACGGCTGTTTATCCAACAGAACATATGTATCTAAAGGCTGGATGACTCACAATGTGGAACGACAATAATGCTGGTCGGCTACTAGTCACAAGAATTGTCCTGGAGAGGAGAAAGGGCAGGGTGGGCGTCATCCGAACAATGGAAAGCAAGTGAGAGAGAGAGAGTCTTCTGTTCCTCAACATTGCTGAAGAGACACTTTCCTGTCACCCAACTGCATTGAATCGCCAGTGGTGGAAAGTAACTAAGTACATTTACTCAAGTACTGTACTCAAGCAAAATTCTGACGTATTTTTTTTTACTTACTGGAGTATTTCCAATTTTCTATACTTTTACTTCTACTCCACTACATCTCAGAGGCAAATACTTTTACTCCACTACAAGTATTTGAAAACATTAGTTATTAGTTACTTTGTAGATTTGGATTATTATTTCAAAACCTACATGAACCACAGCTTAACAACACTTCAGCGCTTATTTGAAAATAGTCAATCTACAAGCTCACAACGTGTTGCGAAGCGATGTGTTGTGAACTTGTAGATCTGCTATTTTCTAAAAACTTTTAAACATTTTGAAAACCTCTGAAATGGGACATTCTGCGTAACGAGTACTTTTACTTTTGGTACTGTAAGTACATCCATCACTGTGAATCGCTGGATTCAGTGTTTAGGGTTGCAGGGGGGGAAAACCTTAAGGATACAGTAACAGTAAATATTACTGGATCTGTACAATGTTTATATGGAAGAGAAGTGTTGGTAAATACACTACAGTATGTATGATATACGATACAACCACTTAAGTCTTTTTCTTGCTATTTTTAGGAACATACAGCATGTATCTTTGCTGTCTTATGTCCATATTTCAACTAGTGTCACACAAAAGAATGCGATGGGTTTTGAGCTTGTAGATTGGCTGTTTTTGCTAGTTTCAAATTTGAATCCTGAAAAGTAAAAGTTATGGACAACATAATGAGGTTTCCACCCGACAGCAACGATATCTAGGTTTAAGAATCAATAAAAACACACCAACTTAATAATCTAAATCACTTTATTAATTTAAGTTAGGTAGAGACACTAAACATCGGAACCACATTTGCTCCGCAATGGAGCAGTCTTCAGAAAATTACAAAAAGAGGCTTATGTCATATACTGTCAACAAATGGCAAAAATTAAGAGGTAGAGAATTTAGGCTCATCGCTGTGACTGAAGGAATGATGCCTACTGGAATGTAGCTGAAATTCAAAAGACTCTTGTCTTCCCAAAGGTATATAAAATATCAATACAACAAATATTATGGAGACAGTCATTTTGGGCTACTCGGATACTCACAACAGTTTAACGTCTACATTTCACTGTAACTGGACACGGTGGACGATGGGTAGCAAAGTGAAAGCATCACTTTGGAACAAATATGGTAAGCTAGTGTCTTAATACATTTTCTTCAACCATACATCAGACTGGGCCATCAGTTTGATGGGAGTTTCATCTCTTATGACTGGTTTACTGCCAATAACGTACTGTTGATAAATTCTGAATTTACAAGAAAATAATAATAATAATAATAATAATAATAACAATAATAATGCTATATCCAAACATTGTGAGAACAAAGGTTTCTCTCAATATCAGTACAACCCTAATTGAGCTCAGGCCATTGATCCCTCCCACACAGACTTGGAACGAGGTTAGTCCATAGAGACCTAACGTAATTTAAAAGGACACTGTAGCATCCAACAAATCTTTATCTGGACTGCCCTGTGAAGACTCCCAGTCAGCCAAATATAGACTGCTAAATCCAACCGGAGCGCCGTTGACCATTTTATCAGCAACATCTAGGCTACATGTTTGTAACAAAAACAAAACAAAACAAAAACAAACACACAAAAAGAAAAGAAAATTACATTAACGTAATGTTGTAAATTAAAAATTGTGTTTCTTCATCGCAATTTGATGACCTTTGCATCACAATTTGATGACCTTTGCAATCAGTGAGTACAAGCTACAATCAGAGCAGTGTAATTTTGCAAACTGTGTGGTTCCTTTTTGATTAAGGTCAAGCCTCTGGAGATACCGGGATTGTTGTTGTGAAATGTTGTGTTGAGCCGTTTTTCTGCACAGAACAGGGTTGGCAGTGTAGAGGAGAGTCAGTAATTACAGTGCATGTCTACAAATAAAAACAACAAAAAAGTGACACAGATTTCTTTTCTTACTGTTCATACAGTAACATACTGTATATTTCCACAAAGACACTAGATAAGGCTGGTGACTACATTACGTAAATAGTTAATTACTGAATACCTTTTTTTTCATATGATTTCAAAACTAGTGACACAGTATATAGATGTTGGTTTATTTAAACAAACCTTAGAAAATAAACATAGACGAAACAAAGTCAAATAAATCCTTTGTGTAGTACACAGCTTTCCTTGTTCCAGAGGAACAATATGGTAAACCATTGCACTTGCTCAATGCAAGTGCACCAGTCTAGATACAGTCTTTTTTTCCCTTCCGTCTTTCCCAATACACCCTCAGTGGTCGTATCCTCATGCTTGCAGTTTGATGTGCCCCCTTGTGTGTTGAAAACAGCACTCCCTAGATCCCGTTCTTGGCCTCATTGTTATTCATGGCCTCCTTCCGCTGAGCTAGGAAGGGGTACATACACTTATCAGCGCCCAGGAACCGGTACATGCACACAATGGCCTCGAAGGGCAGGATGCTGCGAAGACAAGAAAGAGAAGCAAATTAGGACCACGAGATGACTTATACCGACTCTTTCATTTCTCCCCCTTGCACACTTTGGTTTGTTTGTTTGCATCGATCGCCTGACCCAACACCATACTTCACACACATCCACTCAACTACACTACTACTGATTCTACAGACTTGAAAAGAATTAAATGAGCAGACATCATTTGAACTGGAACACTTTCAAATTGATGCTGATAAATGGGGTTCTCTTTCCTGATTGGATGAAATTGGCAACCCCACCTGAAAATGTGTTTTCTGTTTTCTAAAGAGCTGACTAACGCTCCATAACAATGATTACTATCAGAATAAATAGAGCTTTTACTTTTTAACCAAACATATAACTTACAGCACCTTTAACTACAATTATGGAGATTAAGACAGGTCCTATAGCTCACCTTTTCATGAAGTTGACCATATAGACGATGCGCGGTGTGCAGATCATAGGCTGGTCAGTGAGGATGGCCCTCATGGCCTGTTTCACACAGAACTCTGGCTTCAGGGGAGGCAGGAATGGCTCAATCTCTTTCCTGCAGATTGAATGTTTTCATAGGTTACTGACAGCTCTGCAAAGGATACACACACGTAGCTAGTGAAGCCAACATTATTTTCCTGTGTCATGTAAAGGCCCTTCAGCGATATAGTCACATGGCTTTCATGTTTATTTTAATTCAAAGCGCATTTCTATGTGGAAGCCATAACAATGCGGAACAGAGGCACGGGGGGGGGGGGGGTACTTAGGGCTGTTAGTGTACTATATTCGCAGTCTGCACACAAATGAGACACATGCTGGGGTTATTTAAAAGATAGATTTAATGAGAGATTACACTGTGGAGCTGAAAATTGGGAACTGCTTTTCTGGCCCATGGACAGGGAGAGTATTTCATAGTGGGATTCTAAAAACAAAAGGGTCTGCCAACTGTTGATTTTAACCATGCCACAAAGGGCTATTACAGTGACAGAGGGGAGGGGAGTTAAGCCCAGGTGCACCTGTTTCAGAGGTTCTCTGCTGGGAAAGTAGCCCTCATTGTTTGGATGAAACACTCACCAAGGCAGTCAGGGGACTTTTTTAATATCCTATAACACAATCATTACCTTGATTGCTGTTTTGAAGTTCACATGGTGTGTGTGTGTGTGTGTGTGTGTGTGTGTGTGTGTGTGTGTGTGTGTGTGTGTGTGTGTGTGTGTGTGTGTGTGTGTGTGTGTGTGTGTGTGTGTGTGTGTGTGTGTTTCACATGAATGAAAATTGGAATCGAGATGATAGCATGCCCTTCTCAGGTGCAAGGACACCTTTAACCGCTTATGCGCTATTTTATAACCTTTCACGAATAGCGGAAATAGCCACTCTACAAGCCCACAACGCGTTGCATTGTGTCACTGTGAGCTTGTACATTTGCTATACGTCGCTATTTAAGAAAGACATTGAAACATTTTGACTATAATGACACCAGTGATTAGAAAGAATGAAACCCAGGAATGTGGAGTTACACATAGTAAAGCTCACCTTATTCTGCATCCTTTGAACATGCCCGTGTCAACCAGGTAGGGGCACACTAGAGTCATGTTGATCCCGTCCTTTTCTGAGGCCTTCAGCTCATGGCTCAACGACTCGTGGAAGCCGATGGCACCAAACTTACTGGCGCAATAATCCTGGGGAGGAATAATGAGAGAACAGGTTAGCCCTGTAAAACTCTGCCCTGGCTGCATAGCCTGCACCCTGGGACCAAGGTGAACATTATCAAACACGCCCTGGGGGCACAGAGGTTTCTCCTTCCTGTTAATGACACGGCCACAAAACCCCCAGCAAGCCCGTCCTCCGTTCTACGGTTTCATTAGCATTCTTCTCCCGTGCATCAGGAGACCGCTCAGGTTGGCGGTCATGTTTTGATGTGGTTTACCGTGGAAATAATCTTCTGAAAACAGCTTGGGCAAACACAGATGCACATTGCTAAACATGGGACGGATAAAGAGATTTGACTGCGCCCACATAACAGGCCTAGGCCCTGATGCCAGCTGTCCCCGCACCCCCCACCCCACCCCACCCCTGAAATTAATGTGCAGCCCTGAAATCACATACAAGGCATTTCCAGGAAGCATAATAGGTCAACATAAATTGACTACGCTTCAGTCCCTTTGAAGGGAGACCTATCGTTATGGATGAATGCTTGTACAACAAAAGCAAAACGTGCAGCTATAAAAACACAGGCAAATGGCCCAGTAGTCCCTATAGCCCATCTGAAAATGACACCATCCTCCGCGGACAAATGAGCAGAACTCTAACATTCTCTAAATTATCAAAATAGAGCCTTCAAGGCGGTCTACCCATTTAGCTCTCTCGATAGTTACAGAGATAAATGACTGCACTTAAAAACATTTTAATATGCATTAAAATAACACAAAAAGAAAGTGTACTCTGGTAAGAGTTGAATAATATATTAAACAAAAAAAACTATAGGGAGGGAAACCAAAAACCTAGTCTATTGGATGTTGCTGGTGACCTGAATACTGAGTGAGCCTGACTTGTTCACAAAGCGCCGATGAAGATGTCTCTGTCCCTCTGGGAGCTGTCAGCTCGTTCTGGCCCCGGGGCCCGGAGCCCAATAGGGGCCTCACACCCCCACTGCTGCGGATAGAGGACTCTATACGCTCATCTCTGGCCTTTAACCCATTAAGACCGGGAACGCATCTGTGTGTCATTTTTAGATTTCTTTGGCTATTCAAAAATAGCAGATCACCGAGTGCCGCGCTACGAGCTTGTAGATCTGTAATTTATTTATTTTTTAAATTGTGAAAATGAGTGCAAATCTTTGAATATGTATATTTTTAAACTAAAATCTTTGCTTTTTGGGGTCTCTGGAACAAAACACTTTGAGGTGGGGGTCCGCGGCCAAGTATATATCATTTTGGGGGTCCTTGAGAACCACTGATATAGAAACATACGTTTTTAAAAAAAACTGTAGGATTTAGAAGACATTTGTAGAATCCCCAAAAGCAAGGATTTGAGTTACAAATGTTTTGCTTTAAAATATATATATATTCAAAGATTTGCACACATTTTCACGATTTTTCCAAAAAAAAAAATAGCACATCTACAAGCTCATAGCTCATTTTAATAGCCAAAGACATCTAAAAATGACACAAACGTGTTCCCGGTCTTAATGGGTTAATTTAACGGGTGGAGGGACAGCAAGAGAGTTGGTCTAACCTCCCTAGCGCAGTGTGCTAGCTGGCATTCTGAGGTCTTTTCTTTTTAGAAAGCCACTGGCCGGGACAGACGAAGGATGGATGTGTATGTATGTGTGGTTGTGCATTGGTACTAACCTCCACTCCAGCTGTGCTGAATAAGCCCAGAGAGCTGGCAACCGTCACAATGTGACCATGATTCTGCTCCAGCATCTTGGGGAGAAAAGCCTTGGTGGTCTGGGAGAAGGACAGAAGAAACAGAGGGAGAGGAGGGGGGAAAAAAGAGAGGAAGGTTAGTTGACTGGTAAAGCTCTGTCTGTGCCAAAGCCCTTTGATCCTCTCTCTCTCTCCGTCCCTTTCGCCATTTCTGTCTCTTTCTCCATGGTGATGTAGAGAGAGAGGGGGCCCTTGAATGAGAATTCATAACAGTCTTTGAGAATCAAGCTAGCTGCTGGAGGTGTAGTTTGAACGTGGGGATAAAGATTATTGTCACTTAAAAGTAGTCATATTTGGTGATCTTTACAGTAGGTGGCAATTGTAGTCATTATTCACTGACAAATTTGTGCACGAGCACATTTGTGTGTATGTGTTCTCTGCTGTGTAGAGTGCTGGCTTTTTTTTCCCACACAGATCTGGTACCCGATGTTGGGCCTGAGTCTAAAGAGTTGTTGACAGCACCAATCGTAGGCTTCCGTTCACTCAACACTTTCCCACAATGCAATTCAGCCCCATGTCTACCCACACGGCCATGTGTCCTGCCCCGGGAAGCGGTCAATAGAACAATCCATTCACTTAATATGACAAAAA
This sequence comes from Gymnoscopelus microlampas, assembly GCF_963454915.1. Classification (NCBI taxonomy): domain Eukaryota; kingdom Metazoa; phylum Chordata; class Actinopteri; order Myctophiformes; family Myctophidae; genus Gymnoscopelus; species Gymnoscopelus microlampas. The sequence continues at coordinate 15,123,462 of NC_139959.1, read as the reverse complement.
AAAGGAGATGAAAGTGTTTTGTCGTTTGCCACGTGAGAGCCTAAGTGGTTCCACTGGCTGACCCAATGAGAGGTTTTAGCGAGGTGGTGAGAAGAGCAACACTGGGGAGGAGATGGAGGGGTTACAGTTTACTTAACTCGGAGATCCATTCCTCATTTGGCCTATAGGCTGCCGACTTTGGAGTTACCCTGTGCACAGCATGGGCCCAATCAGCAGGTGTGACGTGTGACAGCAATTATAGGAACTGACCAATCACTGCCCCCCTAGGAGGTCTACAAACAACCAGCAGGCCTTTTGTTGTAGCATTCTATTACTACATTCAGATGTGTTATGGTGAAGGGCATAGTATCACAGTAACAGACATATACTTATGTGTATAAAGAGAAAGAAAGGGAGAGAACGAGAGGGAGGGAGAGATTAAGAGAGGGAGGGAGATAGAGAGAATACAAATCCAATATATTTGTAAATCAATCTATGTTTGATGATACAAATGAACAGTTACTGTTTGTAGCGGCTGGTATGTTAGCATGGTCAGAGTGGGTCTGAAAAGAGGATGATTTAATCTCCTTTCTAAGCTTTTCCTGGAGGGAAGTACAGAGCATGGTACCAGGTAGTACAGCTATGTAACCACTGGCAGAGGAGGAATGCCTCATTAAAACAGCAAAACTCTGTCAGACATATTAACATCCAGTGTCATCTGTACAATGTTTGAACTGATAGTACTGATCGCATTTGACAACCGCCGCAGTTCAGAGATCTCTTACTCCCCATTGTTATGCTAGGAAAATGCAACTGTAAGCATTAAATCAAATCCAGGCCAAAATCCTTTATGAAGCAGGAAGGGCTGGTTTTAAGAAGCTGGCATGGGAGACCTTTGCAGTTTAGAGTTCATTCTGTAGCCAGGTATAACTGATCTGACTCTGCTCCAAACATGTGCACTTTTCCAGGACATTAAATCTGAAATTGCTACAATATACAACTCTTCGAGTGATGGGGGCCCTAATAGAGGGGGAGAAGGAATATGAGGCCTGAACAATCGCTGAGAAAGGCCTCTGTGTGCCAGGATGACAGTGGGTGAGGGAGGGTTGCGTGCAAATGAAGCATTAGTTCAAGATATGCCCGTACCTGGCTGGAGCCAAAGCTTCCCAGCCCGTACTTCCACTGCACCCATCTGAGAGGAGGGAATGACTTGGTCTGGCACAATGCACCAAGACCAAGCCTGAATGGGAGATACAGTAAATGGGGACATTTTTGCTGAACCATAAGAAAATAACGAACTAGGAAGCAAGGAGGGCAGACAATGGGCTAAACGTGACCGTTCTCTCTCTTGCCCCATGATGTCCTGCCTCTCATGGCATGTGGCTGTGACCTCCGCTGACCTCTTAGACACGAAATGTGTGAAAGCAAACAGGAGCTCGTGTCTTACATCAGAGCCGCCGTAATTGGGTCTCAACGCTCCCTGTTCCGCTAAATTACCCGTCGACACAGCCGGGCCTCCTTCGCCCATGTGGGGGTGCTCTGCCCGCGGCGCCCCCTAATTGGTTTGTTGTCCCCAGGATCAGTAGAGCCACACAAAGCTTCTTGCAGCTGGGGTGTCAGGCTACATTAGTGCTAGCATCTGACCAACAGGAATATGAGCAAAATATTGGCCTTTGCTTAGGACCAGATGGCCATTTAATTGGGCTGACCTCTCCCCTGATGAGTGTTAGAATGGTTAATGCTACGGTGACCACTGATTACAGTGGCCAGTCAGCCTGTAAAAAGGAAACCTGCGCTCCTACGGCAGTCCCACCAACCCGCGCTTAGCGATGGGGGCAGAGTCCAATTTGTCTGGAAATCAACCGCATCAACAAGCCAGGCTGGTCTCTTTTCCCAGAACCCAGTTTGTTCCCCAGACACATTAAGCAGGTACATGGAACGGGAGAGGCCTAACATGGGAATAGCCCCGCTGGCTCCAGTGAGGGGTACAGGTGCACAGAGCTCGAGGAGGGGCCATATAAAACCAGTCAAGTAGGACCCTTCTGCCTGGCTGGTTCCTTTCTCTGGCTACAGCAGGAATGCTGCCCGCGGAACTTGGCTCCTGTCGCCTGGCATCTCGTCAAGCTGATCCACAGACAAGAAACCAATTGTCAGATAAGTGGGTCAGGCAGCAGCTCGCCATTACCCTCCTCGCCTTGCCTGTGGATGGGACAGAACTGCCTTCCTTTCTCTTTTCCTTCCTCTCCCTCTTTTGCTGCTGCGTCACTCGCCGCAGGACTCTGTGCCGCTACGTCAACGACAAGAGACCAGAAAGATTCCACGAGATGGTGGGATCACTGCTTGTTGTTAACAAACACCTGTTGAGTCAATCGTTGGAAAAACAACGGAAACCTTCCCAGCACAACACCCCATCCCTTGTATGAGTAAAACGTCAGGCTCTTCCAGTACCACCACTCTGCAGCTGGACTTATCAAAGCAGCATCAAGCCAATTACAAATGATGACCCCCTGCCTCATAAAACCTGAAGGAAGTCAGGCGCTGAGTCAGTGCTCTGTGTGTGTGTGTGTGTGTGTGTGTGTGTGTGTGTGTGTGTGTGTGTGTGTGTGTGTGTGTGTGTGGCAGAGCCGGATGAACAGTGTTGGCCTCCGTGACTCTCATGCAGCTGCACTCACTGACTCCAAATCAGTTTGAGGGCGAGTCAGAGGGGCCCGTGGAAGGAGGCGAGGAACGGTGTGCGGTCTGAGCCCGGCTGGCCTGGCACACACACACACACACACACACACACACACACACACACACACACACACACACACACACACACACACACACACACACACACACACACTCTTTCTCTCTCTCTGTCTCTGTCTCTCTCTCTCTCTAAGATAACCACCCACTTCCTGCTCATGCCTCCAACCCGGCCCCATTCCCACCGTACTATCCAACAAAATTAAAAAACTTGCACACAAAATGAAAAGAGAAAGCACTTTCTCTATTCCATCTGGCACCCTGGCTATACCCTGCCCTGTTGCCACACACAGCAGCACATTGTCGATGGAGGAGAGAGCAGTGAACCTGCTGTCATGTTGCTCTGGAGAAACTGGGTGGTTGTAGGTGGTGGGTGGGAAATTGCAATAATAAGGCCAAGATTTTTTCAGGAGGTGAAGACATGTAAAGTGTCATTGAGTACTTTGAAAAGTCTGATGTATTATTATTTTTACTATTGTTATTATTCATTTATTGTTATTATTATTATCATTATTATTATTATCATTATTATTAGAGAAGTGGTATGTTGCTTAGCTGGAAATGTTTGCCTAAGAAGCCCTAGATATTGTGGACCCACAGGATATTTTTGTATGCTAGGCAAGCCAAATAAGGTGGATCACACAAGGATGATGTGCCACAGCCTGTTTACATCCGTCATTAAAGTAATACGGAGATGACAAGCTATAAAAACAGAGCTTGAAATAAGGTAGAAAGCAATACTCAATGCCTCTGTAAATCAAAGTGATGGACAATAACTGGTCCACATTCAAACGTAATCCCCTAATTGGGCAAATAGTCCTTGAGTAAAAATGAAAATAAAATAAATAAATGAAACTCTGTAATATGCTTTCAGTGCCAGCATGCAATAACAAAGCCTTGTGCGTCTATAAACTGGGTTCAAAATCCACTACAGACATTGTATGACCATGCTCTATCTAATGGGGGCATTTGTTGGGTGAGTCATGAGCCACAAGCAGTGCATTTAAAAAGCTGCTGCACAACCAAAACAAAAGCTTTGTGCAATGTGCCACCTGCATAGTAGAGAGCAACTGTACCATGTGTTTGTGTAAGGGAGGAAAGCGAACAGGTCCCTCTTAGTTAAGCTCCATTCATCCAGCTTGTGTCTTTAATGAACCACATCCTCCATTCTGGCTGTCGCCATTCATTAGGCCATGCTTTCATCAGGCCCACCCCTTAAAGAAACCACGCTCTCCATAGAACAACAGAGAACACAGCCGTGGACCCCTAATGAGAATCCCAACTCATCCAACCACTGGATCCTGACTTCACATGTTGGATCTAAATGGATGAAGTGCATGGTGGCCAGCAGAGAAGCGCATGACTGGTTGAATGGAGCATCCACCAAGGGTGTTAATACATAACCTTGTTTGACAACACAACACATTTGTGCTTGATTAAGCTGAGCTGCAAATCACTGAGGCTATTCTATTCACAGTGTCGCTAAGAATAGTCTGTGCATAATTGTAGTCCCAGATTTTATGAAGATGGCATTTCTCCTTCCAGGTCATTTCCCCATAGCTTTGTTTGATTGGCTCGGCAGCAGGTTTGAACTGGAAACACATATGACACCTTCACATGTGTTCCCAGTTCAAATCGGCTGTTAAGACCACCTTAGGGAAACCTGGGACTATGGTTATGCACAGAGCGCAAAAAGTACAAAAGTACCAAAACTGTGAACACTATCCACTTCACTCAACAATGATAAACCCAGTCACAGATTAAATAGTCAGTAGAGAGCCTGCAAACAAGCTAATCACAGATTCTCAGGCGTTACGAACGACTCCACAGCAGGTCTCTAAACAAATTAGTGCACCATCAACACACAGTCACTCCACAGGGGTGGTCCTCGTGGCCAAGCAATGCAATCACCTCTCAATACTGATTTGCTTAATGATTGGAGAGGGAGGTGGGAGATGCCCCCAATACACACACTCACACACCCCATCCACCCCCACCCCTATCAACAAGGATGTGCTTCTCAATGGGCTTCTAATTGCCCTGGCTGGGTACTTTGTCTGTCCGTCCTCTCAACACACACACACACACACACACACACACACACACACACACACACACACACACACACACACACACACACACACACACACACACACACACACACACACACACACACACACACACACACACACACACACACACACACACACACACACACACACGCTTCAACACCACAGCTTGTACTTATCTAAAGATCTACATATTTTCTCCATCAAGCACACCTAGTCACTTGACTTCATACATACTAGCGGGCCAGGAAGATGAAGCCAAATGGAGTTATATCACACAGTAAAAGCCGAACGTTGCCTGCCTGCCAGCAAGCAAACGTAGCTGTCGTATGCGAGTCAGTGTCAGACCTCTCTGTCCGCATCACGGAAGGGAGATTTGTACGAGTGCAGCTCTGCACAGCAGAGGAGGGCTGACATACCAGGGGGATCACTGCTGATGCAGGCTGCCAAACAGCTGCCTCTCTGCCGACTTCAAACCCAACCCAGTGACTGCCTCTGACAGAACAAAACTAACTCCATCTGAAGTCTTAAAAGATGCAAGGGGCTGCTGTTTTCGGCCAGACTCACTCCTGACAAAAGCGTGTGTGTGTACACAAAACACGCACAAATACGCGGCGTGTGGTGTGCACACGTACACGTACAGAGATTACACACAAACCCAAAGTGAGTTGGCCCTGCACTCTGTGTTTGGCACACAGGGGGATAGGATTATGAATAGGCATGCAAGACACAGTGGAAACATTCCTGTGAACCTGGCACCACTCGAACACACTTGATAACATTGTGCTCATGGAAACCGAAGCAGATGTCTTATGGGACTGATGTTATCATAATGGAAATAATAGCAATATCCACATACTACTCACAGAAGGGATGAAGGTCAAGTAGCTGCAAACAACAGCACAACTGGATGCTTTTCTCAGCTACTCCAGTGCTGTTTCCAGCTATTCCACTACGACAGGGGTTCTCAAACTTGGCATGCATAAGGCCACGGACCCCCATAATTCTGCGATCGTACAAATGGAACGGGTCCATTTGTACGCTCCCAGAGTTACAGACCTGTAAGGGTCCATTTGGTTCCTGACTATCCATCATTTAGCTGAGGACCTCCTGGAACCCCCTCAAGAGCCCCACTTTGAGAACCATGGCACTAAAAGATATACGCAATTGAAGGTGTTGATGAAAATGCAACTCACCCAGAAGTGTGCGTGGCAGTTGACCACCATGGTGCGTTCAATGAGCTCGTCGGGGCACTCTAGCAGGTGGTGGCCCGAGACGACACCGGCGTTGTTTATCAATATGTCCACTTCTCCCACCTCGCGACGCACCTTTAAGGCCGTGGAGTACACGCTCTCACGCTTGCCCACGTCGCACACATAGGTGTACACCTGGGGCTGGAAGGGAGGCACCTCCTCTACCCCGCCAACTGGTCCTATAAGAGATGGAGGCAAATTTGAATGTCAATGGAAAAAAGTCATACCTGATAAATAGCACTGGAAACCAGCATTACAGATTATGATAATACATGAAAAGTAACTCGTAGCCTCATTTTAAAGTTTGTGTTATGCAATAATATGAATTGGATGATTGAATAGCTGGGTGATCTTGCTTACACAGTTGTTACAGCTCCTTATAATGATATATTGCTCTATTATTAAGGAGCTGTGCCATAATTGTGCAGCTGGTGTACTAGGCTATTCAGTCAACTATGTACACCACTTATGAAATTAATGAGGCAGAACACAGAAACAAGTAAATAGAGTTAAGAGGGCAGGTCTTGAGTGAGTGTGTGACTGTGCAAGATGGACATGATGGGAAGCATAGCAAAATCCTGTCCTGTATTAAAAGCCTAATTATTATGACATTCTGAATATAAAAATCGAACATGGTTTCATAGCTTGCAGTGGTTCTCAACTTGTGGGTCGGGGTCCCCACATGATTTTGGTGGCAGATGACAGTGAAGTGACAATTTAAGGACCTTTTTTATTACCTCAAAAAAGAAAAGAAAAATACCCTTACTGCAACAAAAATGTATTCAAAAAACTATAGGCCACTATAAAAAATGGCCAAACATTGGCCAAATTGTCAAATAATATCAGAAAGAGGCAGAAAGTGTGTATTTATCTGTGGAACCGAGTCAAACAACTCCTACGTTCCAAGTGCTTATCAGTTCAAATATCATTATTTTGGGGGTTCACAGCCTGAAAAGGTTGAGAACCAGTGGGTTTATGTAGCAGAGTGGCTCACGCCTAAAAGTCTTAATATCTCCCCCAGATTATAGAGAATTCCCTTTAGTTAAGACGTTGGCTTTCCACGCGGGAGACCCGGGTGTTCGAATCCCGGGCGTTACAAATGCATAACGGGTCCGACTTACCATCTTTGGGTACCACGGGGTTGTCCAGTTCATCGCGGTAGATCTGCCGGACCATCTCCGCGGTCTCCTCGTTGCTCTGGCTGTTGATGTCCCACAGCACCAGCACGGCTCGCCTCCGCGCGAACTCCTTGGCGAAGAGCCGTCCCAGGCCGCTGCCCGCGCCGGTGATCACACACACCTGTCCGGCCACGCTCTTCTCCTTGGGCCCGATCACCCACTTGGCCCCGGCCGTCAGGATGGCCCAGAACACCTTCAGCAGCACCACGCAGAACTCCGCCAGGATGATCATGGCGTTAGACATGGTGTTGAGGCAGGGGTGAAGCATAAAAAAAAATAAATAAAAAAATATAAAGAATTAAGAAAGGAGACAAAAAGATAGACAAAAAGAAAAGAAAAGAAAATTGCGCACGGAGCGTTTTTTGCGCGTTCGGCTTTGGAGATGGAGATGGAGCGACGGTGTGCAATAAATCTGTCTAATTACTGACAACACTGTCGTAAAACGTTATAAATCTATAGAGGATCGCACCGAAGTCAACGTACGACCTTCACAGCCGAAGAAAAAAATATATTAGGTGAAGAAAAAATGTAATCAGTTTGAAGGTAAGATTATTCTCAGTCAAGAAGAGTCCAGCTGTTACTGTTACTACTGCTTTTTCTTTCAACTGTCAGATGTGCTTCCTCTGCTGCTCTGCCACTCATCTAGAGCGCTTTTTATGCACTCAGTGGTAGACCCTGGACCCAATGGGGCTGAGTAGTCTTGCCAGATTGAGTGAGAGAAACAAGCAGGTCTAGGAAAACAAGCCCAAAAGAAGCAAATAGGCGGTAAGCGGATGACTCGCCCCAAAACACGCTCACCACGATTTATTTTTTTCGCGGACCAGCGGTTCTTGTATTCTTGTATTTGTTTGACTGAGGATACGGTTAGAAATGAGTTTAGGGTTAGGCATAGTTTTACTGAGGTTACGTTTAGGAATAAGGTAAGGTTTAGGCATAGTTTACTGAGTTTATGTTTAGGAATACCAGGTGAATACCGCCGGATTTGCCCCGGGCGACTGTGTTTTGGGGCGAGCGTTTTGGTATTCCAGACCAATACATATTAATTTGGGGATCCTTGACTTGAAAATGTTTTGGAAACACTGGTTTAAACAACAATAGGAAACAAGCCCAAATAAGCAACTACACTTTAGAAACAAGCCTCCAAAAAAAAACGCAACCCGCAACTAACAATATTAGTTGCGGGTTGAATATTTCATAATGAGCAACTTTACAGAAAAACACGCCCAAAGTCGCTTATAATAATCAGACATGGCAACACTGCATGTTGAGCGCCTGTCACAATGAAGCGGCAGGTTCACAGACTACACATGATGCGAGACTCAGACACTGTGATGCAGAGAAAGGGAGGGTTTTTACACAACAATTACCATTTTCATTTCCATTTCCTAAAGCAATAGGTTAGGGGAAACAACACAAGGCTAGAATACACTTCGAGGTGTTATATGTTTAGTTGGGGGGGGTTTTAGTTTAGTTGATGTTGATGTGCTTCTAAATTCTTAAGGCAAAAATAAAATAGCCTACAATATACACGTAACAAAACAATACACTTTACAAAAAATACACTTTACAAGATTGGGCTACTAAAAGCCTATGCATTAGACAATTGATTGAATTGTTTTAAGACACAGAATGTCAAATTATTAGTGGAATCGTATTTCTGCGTAATTTTGAGTTATAAGCGCTAATTGATGTTTAATGTTATGTCACGATTTATGTCTCAAAAACATCAAGATGAAAATGAAACCTCATATGTAACATAAATATAGGCCTACACCCATGCTTCTCGGACAGACTTACGTTTGTATTTGTTTTGGCTTCTATGTTTGTCATGTAAAAAAGAAAGTAAAAAACATAAATAAAGTCCGAACTGAAAGGTAATAGGCTTACATTTTGTAAATCATTCATTTGGGGAATGATCTGTTTCTATGGGTGGACATTAACCAATAAAGACACAGTCATTTCTAAATTATGTTGTATGATGCTTTAATTAAGTTACAATACAAATTAATGGACACCCGCCACATGACTCAATCATACTCTGTCTCTCTGTGTGTGTGTGTGTGTGTGTGTGTGTGTGTGTGTGTGTGTGTGTGTGTGTGTGTGTGTGTGTGTGTGTGTGTGTGTGTGTGTGTGTGTGTGTGTGTGTGTGTGTGTATGTGGTGTGTGTGTGTGTGTGTGTGTGTGTGTGTGTGTGTGTGTGTGTGTGTGTGTGTGTGTGTGTGTGTGTGTGTGCGTGCTCACGCCTGCGGGTGCGTGCGTGCGTGCGTGCGTGCGTGCGTGCGTGCGTGCGTGCGTGTGTGTGTGTGTGTGTGTGTGTGTGTGTATGTGTGCGCCCACATAATCAGACAGCTGTATTATTTTCATAATGCAATACTGCATTTGGATGCTAGTGCAGCCTGAAATAGCCTGGGTTGATTTTCCTGTGTAATGGAATGAATGGTTAAGGAAGGGAAACTTCTTTCCATTTTGGGGATGACCCGGGCTGGAAAATGAAGCGTGAACGCCCTCTGGCTGTCAGCTAGTGCATAACTCTCACCTGTTGCATAGGGCCAGGCTGATTTTCCACACTGTATCCAAAGAAGGCTGAACAATGGGTTATGCATGCATCACTCAGAGGTGGTGGTCTGGAGGAAGTACTCACATGCAGTGGTGGAAAGTAACCAAGTACACTTACTCAAGTACTGTACCTTTTGAGGTATTTTTTACTTTACTGGAGTATTTCCAATTTTCAATATTTTGATCAGAGGCAAATACTGTAGGCAATATTGGAGTAAAAGCAAATATTGTACTTTTACTCCACCACAATTATTTTAAAACTTTTGTTACTAGTTACTTTGCATATATACATTATTATATTATAAAACATACATTGACCACTTTAGCCCTATTTTATATATTTGAAAATAGCCGATCTACAAGCTCACAACCCGTCACATTTCGACACGTTGTGAGCTTGTAGATCTGCTATTTTCAAACATTTTAGTACTTTTACTTTTGGTTCTTTAAGTATATTTTGATGCCAATACTTTTGCACTTTTACTCAGTAACATTTTAAACACAGGCCTTTTACTTGTAACAGAGTATTTTAATAATGTGGTATTGCTACTTTTACTTAAGTAAAACATTTGAGTACTTACCTTTGAGTAAGTACCAAAAGTAAAAGTACTCCTTATGCAGAATATTCCATTTCACACGTTTTCAAAATGTTTAAAGAAACGTTAGAAAACAGCAATCTACAATTTCACAACGCATCGCTTCGGCTTCGCAACAAGTTGTGAGCTTGTAGATCGGCTATTTTCAAATAATCAAAGTATATGGCTGAAGTGGTTAATGTGTGTGTGTGTGTGTGTGTGTGTGTGTGTGTGTGTGTGTGTGTGTGTGTGTGTGTGTGTGTGTGTGTGTGTGTGTGAGTGTGAGTGAGTGAGTGAGTGTGTGTGTGTGTGTGTGTGTGTGTGTGTGTGTGTGTGTGTGTGTGTGTGTGTGTGTGTGTGTGTGTGTGTGTGTGTGTGTGTGTGTGTGTGTGTGTGTGTGTAAACTGAGGTGGTTGGCAGGTGGGGGGCAGATATTATTACAGAAGCCAAAATAATCAAATCAAATCAATAAATACATGAATACAATTTCCATTGTAAAAGACAACTAAAATAACACAAACAACATGGGTATATGGAACCAGATACAATTCAACTAAATTATGGTTATAATCAGGTCAATCCATCTGTTAGCTATTCAGCAAACTCTTTATGGAGGACTTAATAATGAGTCCTTTACTCTGTAGCAATTTTGAATACAAAGTCTGGTGTGGTGGTCATGGCAAATATGATAATGTTACTTACTAAAGTAAAGTAACATTGTGTGTGTGTGTGTGTGTGTGTGTGTGTGTGTGTGTGTGTGTGTGTGTGTGTGTGTGTGTGTGTGTGTGTGTGTGTGTGTGTGTGTGTGTGTGTGTGTGTGTGTGTGGCACACACACTCACACTCAATTATACCTTTAGTTACTAGTTATTTTGTAGATTTCATGATGTCCTACATTTTGATGACAATACTTTTGTACTTTTACTCAAGTAAATCTTGAATACCGAACTTGTACTTGTAAGTAACAGACTATTTCTACAATAGGGTATTGAAACTTTTACTCAAGTAAAAGAAATTGAGTTGTCATTGAGGGATGCCCTCAATGACCCTCAATGCATCCAGCACACCAGCATTACTGTGTATAGTTGCTTTTTCAATGTTTTTTATATTGTAGATTAGAGTGTTTAATATTGATTTTGCAAGTAGCCTAGTCGAGATATTATAATATTGCCTAATTTCCAATACTGACCAATTTTCATTATGCTGAAAGTTTTTCATTTGAACACATAACTCAATTATTGTTGACGTGTCACGTGACCACATTATGACAGGGGCTGTGAAAGAATGTCAAGATAAAACAAATAAAAATGTAATACATTCCCAGTGAGAAATTAGGTAATCTAATCAGCCAGTAACCGTTTTACAGATAGCAGAAAATATTTAAAGACAACTTTCTACCACTGCCTCTTGATATGAACGTGCTGAACTTTAATTTAAAGTTCAGCACGTTCATATCAAGTCTAGGCAGTGGTAGAAAGTAACTAATTACATTTACTCAAGTAATGTTGAGTAGGCCTACAATTTTGAGATATGTTTTACTTTACTGTAGTATTTCCAATTTTCACTTCTACTTCATACATCTCAGAGGCAAATATTGTACTTTTACTCCACTGCACCTATTTGAAAACTTTAGTTATCAATACATTTTATTTTTTATTATTATTATTATTATTATTATTATTATTATAATTATTATTATTATTACAAAACATAAATTAACCACTTCAGCTCTGTATACATTTCGGCCATTTGAAAATAGCCGATCTACATCTACCTGCTTTCAGACTGCTATTTTCAAGATTTTTTAATACATTTTACAACTTGTGATTGATTGAAATGGGACATTCTGCATAATGACTACATTGTACTTTTGTCACTTTAATACTTCAACATTGCAGTATTGACACTTTTACTTAAAACGTAAACGTAAAACATATATACAACAGTACTTTTTCCACCGCTGCCTAAAATGGAATTATAATTCAGGCAGCTCGACGGGCAGCATGTACGGGTCCTAATGCTTTTAAACCACACATGCGCAAAGCGATTTCCCTCTTTCTCGGTGGACACAATGGCGGACGCAGAGTGAGTGATTATTACCATGCCAAATCTAAGTCCATCTACCAATAAAACGAACATCTATGTTTATTTTCTATGTCGGTAGAGTTTGGTTAGGTCGTATACACTACAGGATTAACGATATCGCCGCGGAATTTCATCTCAAATGTTGTTATTATGACCACTTTGCCGATCACTACGTGTTAGCCAAGTTGCCGACCATCAGACCAGAACATGTCTTCCTACTTTCCCCACATGATTAAGTGGCTTCACTAGATAGCAGTGAAACAAACAATTGCACTAATAATAAAACATGTCCGTGTCTATAATGTTATTTAACCGCTCCAAAACGTGTAGAGAAGGCTGTCTGATACGGACGGCTAATGATTAGCTAGCTAGTTATACGTCCGTAGGAGCTATGCTGCCTCATATTTTAATTTAGTTAATTTAAGTTGAGTTTATTTGTACATGTTTTAAAGCTTGTGAATTTAATACAAAGAAATGGGGGAAAGAAAACGGTACGTTTATTTATATGGATGAGAACAAATCAAAAGATGATGTGCCGGAAAGGCCAAAAAGACTCAGAAGGGCTTGACGAGTGGCCTTCCTAAAAGTTATCTTTAAAGCTTAGGTGCCAAGGAAGATATGGGGAATACTCTATAATAACGAATATAGAAATGTATTTTAATCAAAGTTGGCGAGTTGTGCAAAGGAGTGTAAATCCATACACTCCTTCAAAACCGCTCCAAAAGAGTACAGGTGGCTGCAATTTGAATTGGCCCCTGTTGAAATCAAAGCCTAGCCCCCTTCGAACTGTTAACTGCACATATTTGTTTTCAAACTGTTTATATGAGGTTTTGCATAATGTATTTGTTTGTAATTGTTTCGTTACATTTTACAAAGGACCCCAATGGAAACAAGCCATAGACTTTATTGAGTTTAAAATCCTCCTAGCAGACCTTGTATTGAACTGTATTTGTGCTTTTTTTGCCAACTGCTAACTAAGTATTATATCAATCAATACGCAGAAAAGCAAAAGTGATGAATGCACCATGTGTGCCATTTCTGAAAGTTATAATCATGGATTTATACCTTGAATGTGGTTAATGATGCTGACTTTTTTCCCCGTCTTATCGACTGTGGTGAACACTATCTGAATCAAAGCCAATGTTGTCTGAAACTACATTCCACAAAATAACTGTCAAAATGCAACGTGCTGCCCTCAATTCTACATGCATTGGGTAGATATTTCTAATAGTGATGTAAATATATCCCTTTCCTAGAAAAAAGGTTCCGGCGGTCCCTGAGAGCCTTTTGAAAAGGCGAAAGGCCTTTGCCACCATGAAGGCTGTGCGCATCAAGAAGCTTCTGGCTGAGAAAAAGGTATGTGTGGAAAGAAAACTAACATTAGTCAGCTGCTAATGGGCTTTATGCACAGCAGTCGTATTGTAAAGAAATTGGGCCTCTTCCTTCCTTCACGGGTGTTACAAATGATGCTAATGAAGGCTCTGTTACATTTAGGGTAGCACAGTGGTTCTTAAACTTTTGACCCCCTTAACTCTTGAGTGTACAAATGGTCCATTTGGTTCCATTTGTACACTCAGAGTTACACACCCGTATGGGAGCCATTTGGAACCCCCCTCAAGGAACCACCTTTGAGACCCACTGCTGGTGTAGCAGTGTTTCCAGTGAGCCAACATGCATAATATCAGCAACCTGTCTCTGTTGTTAGACCAGAAGGGAACAGAGCCTTCATTGGTGTCATTGGTAACACCTGTGAAAGAAGTAAGGCAGAGGCTCAATTTCTTAACAATATGGCTGCCTATTTATACGGATTGGTTGGCCATGCTGCTGTCAAATGAAATGCTCATTTTAAAGCCTGTCAACATGACTCGGTGGAATGTGGTTAATGATGCTCTCTTTTTTCCCCATCTTATCGACTGTGGTGAACACTATCTGAAACAAAGCCAATTTTGTCTGAAACTACATTCCACCTTAAAAAAAGGTTTAAATGCAACATGTTGCACTTCTACATGCATTGGTAGACATTTATATGCTGTGATGTAAAACCGAATGTTAAATTTAGTCATTAGCATTTGTTAAGTTAGTTTCTTTGGTCAGAGGTATCGTATTGTTAACATGTGATGCACTGTAAAGTCCATAGTAGGTTAGTATTGACATGGCAGATCCATTGGATTGTAATGTTAAATGCTGAGTTTTTACATTTTCCTGCATAACAGTGTATCCATGATGCTTCTCTCAGATGCCCCAACCTTTGTTGCCTAATTGAAGGATGTGCATGTCAGTCTAGAAATCACTAATCTTAAATACTTGTTGAGATGGTAAGTGAGGAGTTATACAGTCTGTGTCTTCATGTCTTGGGTCATCAGGCTCGCAAAGTGACCAGGAAACTGATCTACAAGAGGGCCGAGAAGTATCACAAGGAGTACAAGGAGATGTACAGGCGTGAGGTCCGCTTGGGGCGCACAGCCCGCAAAGTGGGGAACTACTATGTACCTGCTGAGCCTAAACTGGCCTTTGTCATCAGGATCAGAGGGTGAGTGTTGTCCCCTGATGGACAGAGTAGCATGGTGGGTTTGTCAGGGTAGCGAGAAGAGTGGCCGCCAAAACATCGTGGACACAATGTTAAATTGGCTATTTTTACCCCATAATGTAAAACAAATTTAATGTGTGCGCGTGCTCGAACATTTTGATGTAAGGCCTAATGTTGCTGCAAATTACAACACGACCTATGCCACGAAACGATTGGCTAAGCCAGTCATTATGGACAAGTCTAAGGTTAAATCTAGGTCTAATGATGCACCGTGCATGTTCAAATCATTAATCAAGTTACTTCAAACCATTTTCTAAAGTTTTCTTTTTTTACAATTTGGAAAAAATACACAATTAACATTGAGGTGCCTACAATGGTCAGGTGCCCACTCTTCCTGCATCCTTGGTCGGCATAATCCCTATCAATGTGTCAAATGACCTTGACATGCACTGCTAATGGAACGTGGTTAATGATGATCATTTCTTTCCCCGACTGATCGACTATGATGAAATTGAACTTTTAACAAAGCCAATTTTGTCTGAAGCCACAATCAACATTTTATTACGGCTACTGCATTCAATAAACCGTACGCTAATCAAAACACGTTTGTCTTTTAGTATCAACGGTGTCAGTCCCAAGGTCCGCAAAGTTCTGCAGCTGCTCCGACTTCGCCAGATCTTCAACGGCGTGTTTGTCAAGCTGAACAAGGCTTCAATCAACATGCTGAGGATTGCAGAGCCCTACATTGCTTGGGGGTAAGGCTGCATATGTTGTGTGTATCAGCTGTGGAAATGTGTTAATGGTAACTGGAAATGAAGGCATGTAGTCTCAAGCTGGACGTTCTTTTAAAAGCCAACCCTTCAAGACAAAACCATTTTCAAGTTAGGTTTCATTCTGGTCTTTACTGGCCAATTGTGTTTGAAACGTATACGTCGGGTTGAGTGAAAGCTGTTGCAAATTTTGGCCATGCTGTCAAATGCTCATTTTAAAACGTGTCAACATGACGTTTAGCAAAGTGATGTGCCTGATGCTGGAATGTGGTTAATGATGCTGTCTTTTTTCCCCATCTTATCGACTATGGTGAACACTATCTGAATCAAAGCCAATCTTGTCTGAAACTACATTCCACAAAAGTTAAAATGCAACGTGCTGCACTCAATTCTACATGCATTGGTAGATATTTATATATAGTGATGTAAAACTGAATGTTAAATGTTTCTATGGTTTCATATTAGCATTTGATGCTCTGAAAAGTCCATAGTAGGTTAGTATTGACATGGCTATCCATTGGATTGTAATGTAAAATGCTGAGTTTTTACACTTTCCTACATAACAGTGTATCCATGATGCTTCTCTCAGATACCCCAACCTGAAGTCAGTGCGTGAGCTGATCTACAAGCGTGGCCATGGCAAGGTGAAGAAGACGCGTCTCGCCCTCTCAGACAACGCCCTTATTGACAAAGCCCTCGGTAAGGATTAAGGTTACATGCCAGTTAGAAAACCCCTCTAAAATATTTAATTTGTCTGTTTAACGTGCATGACGTCCATGGCATCCATTTACATAAAGAGGTCAGTATAAGTACATTTCAGCTCTGCTGGTAGACTTCAACAGCATGATGTAAGAAAACAATGCTGACATGTCATCCATTGTGATCATTGACTGCTGGGTGTGGTTAATGATGATACATTTCTTTCCCCGTCTTATCGACTATGGTGAAAAACTACTTAACGAAAAGCCAATTTTGTCTGAAACCACATCTCAGTAAAGAATCTTAGGATTTGGCTATTTTATCAATGGGCAGGCCTAGAACATTCGTCTTACTTGGAGTATATACTTTTAGGCTGCTTGCAGTGGTTAGTTTAGCCATATAATGCAATAATAGTGGTCAAGTGGTCGTAACTTAGTATATTTATGATGCATGTTTATAAAGACCTTAATGGGTCTAACTTGCTTTGTGTGCTTAAAAATGTACAAGACAATTATAGCCATCGATTTAGAGCTTCAAACTGGTTTAAACTAACGTTGACCGTTGCAAATGGTATGATCTTGCTTTAGATTGAATTGTGAGTGTCAGGGCAACTTATTAATTTGAAATGATAAAGAATGACCTTTCCCTGAAAGGGAATATTTTTTTATCGGGATTACAAGTAACTCATTTCATTGGAAAGATTTTTAAGCATGATAACTAATTAAATGTTTGTTTTTGCATAAACTATCATGCTGTCACTGATTTTATTTTTCGTGACATCTTTCTGCAGGCAAATACGGCATGATCTGCATTGAGGACCTCATCCATCAGATCTACACAGTCGGAAAGAACTTCAAGTACGCCAACAACTTCCTGTGGCCCTTCAAGCTGTCATCTCCCCGTGGTGGCATGAACAAGAAGACCACACACTTTGTGGAGGGTGGAGATGCTGGCAACAGGGAGGACCAGATCAACAGAATGATCAGGAGGATGAACTAAAATGTCTATGGTGAGCACGAGCAAAATGCTGGTAAAACACTGAATATACAAGTATCACAATATGGCCACTGATGTACGATTAGTGACATTCTGCCATGTGAGCAGCTGAATATTTTCTAGAATTGGCAAGGTTTGTCCAAACAAGTAGTATAGGGTTGGCAGTGGCTTCTTGGATGTGGTTAATGATGATACATTTCTTTCCCCGTCTTATCGACTATGCTGAATAACTTGAAAAATAAGCCAATTTTGTCTGAAACCACATCTTTGCCATGTAGTCTCAAATTTGCTGTACGGGTAGGCTTAATGGACCTTTTCAGACAACATTTTGACTGGTAAACATGATTACAGGCACAGAAAGAAGTTATAATGTTAATTGTGGGGGATGTGATTTCATTTGTCTGTGCCAATGTGAAGTTAATTGTACAGGAGCCATCCATGCTGGTACATAGTAACGCCTAAATGAAGCACACACATAATTAATGTTGTTTCCCCTTAAGTAGTTAACCTATCAAATGTCTGTTAGAATCCAGGTCACATGATTGCAGGTCTGACCTAAACAAAACTGAATGTTTAACAACCTGGTGGTGAATTGAGCCTCACGAGTTGTATACAAGTTCATAGTGAGTCTTATAGTCACTGTTTGTTGTTTCATTGTAAAGGAGTTTTGTGCCTAAAATACGTTTTTGTAAAGTCTGACTAATTAATGGTGACAACTGACAAGTCTGAAGGTGTATATACCTGTCATCTTCATGTTCTAGGAATAGCAGTTGCTTTTCTTTACACATTTTGACAGCAGTGCTTTTGAAGCCTATTTTAGTTGTAACATTTTACTGTGTTCCGTCTGAATGTTCTTGGCATTTTGACCTGTAACATTTCCTTTCCTCCTGTTGCAGGTTTTCTATGGGACTTGGAGTCTGTACAATAAAAAAAGATAAAAAAAATAAATAACTTTGCTCTGGTCTTTTCTGTAAATGTGATTGTGCCATCTAGTGATGGAATACAATATTGTTTTTGTACTTTTACTTTGTATTTAATGCTGGGTTTCAACCCTGGTCTCCTGTGCAGGAAGGGGCAGACCCTAAAACCTAACATCTGAACCACTAGCCTACAGGTGAAATTCCCCCTTGGCCAAGGGAGATATTAGTCCTTTTTTTCTTCAGACAGGCTCTCAAGCACTGCTACAGCCCCCAGGTACACGATGGTGGTAGCAGGGCTTAATGTTGTTTTTGAGACATTGAACAGTTCTATGGTGAAGTATTGATTCTATTATGCATTTCCCCCAAACTTAGAATTTGAAATAACATTTATATAAGACTGTTCACAAGGAGCCTGCAGTGACATTTTAAATTGGCTATTTTTCCTAAATGTGAAAATGTAAATACAGTCTGATAATGTACAGTGCATGTTCACATCATGTAAACATAAAATTACTTAAGACCATTTTTCAAATATTTTATATTTTTTAACATTGGACAAAATAGACAATTTCAAGGTGCCCAGATGTCCTGTACATCTAGACTAGACACCAGTGCAACAGCACATTTAGATTCAGATTGTAGTGATAGACATTTTGCAACCACCCTAATACACCTAAAGGTAGGATAAGTGATTTACTTTGGTTAGAATAAATGTTAAATAGCTCTATATTCTGATAGTACTCATTGCTAGAGTGTTTGTTCAGTAAAAGGAGTCTCCCATGTATCTCCAGCTCTTAAACAGAACATGCATTTTCAGTGCTCTCCTGATTGACTTAAATGTTGTCACCTACCTGAAAATGTACTAGATTCTGTTTACTAAAGAGCTGGAGAGACTCCTGTGACCGAACAAACGCTCTGTAGCAATGATTACTATCAGAATATAGTACTCTAACCTTTTTTAACAAAACAAAAAATATCACTTGCCCTATCTAACCACACTGACTACTTTTTGTATTTTCATTTATCTGCAACTCAAATGCAGCTGTTGGCGTAAGCAACTCTGCAAGTGTTTTTTTGACCAGTGTACATCTGGTTGCCATGGTGACGCAGTGACTCAATAGCATTTCCCGTTGTCCCGTTAGTCTTGGAGGTGACAGCTTACTGAAGCTGAGGAGTAAACCAGTTATGCTACGGGCACTTCTTTCGGTATTTTGGTAAAGAAGACTACAACGTATCGACGATAAATTGGATAGTGATGCATTCGCGGGGCAGCCCGAGAATGATGACATTCCCGGTTCCAATATCATCGCTGTCTAGCGCTAAGGCTTTGTCTGAGGGGCCGGGCAGCTCAAGTTGCACCCTGCTCGGCCATGATGCAGCTGGATGCCCCTTAAACAGGACTGTCGGAGGAAGACCAGTACCTGTCAAACCTAATATTCACCTTCCAAGGAGGCAGTGTACAGGGATTCGCTCCTGGGGCAGTGAGTATAGGCTCGCATGTAACCATTTCTAAAATATATTAATTCAATTCGTTTTGAGTAAACAGCATCTCCTCATGTAGAGTCGAAGGATGGCAAGTCGTTGTTGGGCAACTATATGATTGAAGGGTAAGACGCAAGCACAGGTAACCTTTTTTTTATTTTATCTTTTAAATGTAGCGAACAGGAATTTAGGAGGTGGTGATATAATAATGTACCACTACCACAACATGGGGCATCTGTAGCGCTGGTCCATAGCGTTAGAATGAGTTCTCCTTAACGCTGTTACTTTCAAGCCGTTGCCTGAACATCCCCGATAGTGCAGGCTGCGCAGCCTCTCGTCTGTAGTAAAACATAAGAAATATGCTTTCACTATACTAGTCGCTACTCACCAAAACATAGACGGGTTTAAGATGTCGAAAGCCTATTTTCCTTAGTGGGAACACTCTGAGCCGCCCACCTCACGTCTAAAATGCACTTTTTGACCAGAAAAGAAAATATTTAACCGGAAGGAAAAAAATCTGGTCTATGGAATTGTTCTATTGACAAGATCTGAAGGGGGCGCAGTGGAGTAAATAAAATATTTTTTTTCTTCAGGTGAAATATTTTATTTTCTGGCCAATAAGTGTATTTTAGACGTGAGTTGGGGGGCTCCGAGTGTTCCCACTAAGGAAAGTAGGCTTTCAACATCTTAAACCCGTCTTTGTTTTGATGAGTAGCGAAAGTGTATTTACATTTTTTTTACTACAGACGAGAGGCTGCGCAGCCTGAGCTACCGGGGGTGTGTGGGTAACGACCTAGAAAGTAACACAGCGTTAAGGAGAACTCCTTCATAGGCTATATGGACCAGAGCTAGAAAGAGCTTGTTTAGAAAGAAATGTGCTGTTAAACTGATTTGTAAAACACCGTTCTCCCGCCTAGGTCACCTTACTCTGTCAAAGATGAAGCTGAGCCAGAAAAGGACATCAGTGGGAAGCACTTTCAATTTGATAACAAATGTAAGATTGAAAAATGTTATTGAGCCAGGCTTGTACCGTTCATCGTCACTGTAGTAGACTTCTATGATGGAACTATGCTGCCCCCTGTTGGTATGTCAGCCTAATACCGTAGGGCCAATAATAGATATTCCTAAATATATTTAGGAAAAAAGAAAACGAAGCAATGTATTTGTTGCGTGGTTTTGCTAATGCTATGATATGAGTTCTGAACGGTGGTAGTGAATTATTTATTGTTCGATTATCTTTGCAGTGCTATAATTGTAGATAGCTAAAGATTAATTTACAAATTATCGATTTTCTCCCTATATTTCCACCTATTTAAGAACACACATGTCTTTGTGGAGTATCATGGTCAGCATCATGTCAGGATCAGGGTCAGTATCATGTTAGTATCAGTATCATGGTCAGTATCATGTCAGTATTAGTATATATCAGTATCATGGTCAGTGTGTCAGTATCGGTATATCAGTATCATGGTCAGTATCATGTCAGTATCAGTATCATGGTCAGTGACAGTGTGTCAGTATCATGGTCAGTGACAGTGTGTCAGTATCATGGTCAGTGACAGTGTGTCAGTATCATGGTCAGTGACAGTGTGTCAGTATCATGGTCAGTGACAGTGTGTCAGTATCATGGTCAGTGTGTCAGTATCATGGTCTGTGTGGTCAGTATCATGTCAGTATCACTATTGTGGTCAGTATCGGTATCCTGTCAGTATCATGTCAGTATCAATATCAGTCAGTATCATGGTCAGTGTGTCTGTATCGTGTCAGTATCATACCAGTATCATGGTCATGTCAGTATCACTATTATGGTCAGTACGGTATGGTACCATGTCAGTATATCAGGGTCAGTATCAGGTTAGTATCATATCTAGTGAATTTTATACTTGTGCCAAGTTTGTAACTGTGTATCATAACCACTAGGGGGAGCCATCAGTGTTTAACACATTGTTTTGTGCTTTTGTTTCACCTTAACCTAGTACACTTGCTCAATTTGAAATCGTAACTTTTTATCAGACAGACATTTCACATATAGCTGAAAATTTGATCTGACCACAAGAAATATTCTTTTGTTTTGGCAGTCACCCCCACCTACCCCAGTAGGTGACTTTTTGAGTTTCTTTGATTTATTTTCTTCTGAAGGGTTAATTGCCTTTGTTTCCAGATGAGAGATTAGAGAAGACGCTGATTACCCCTTTGCCAAGAGAGTACCATATGCCCAGGTCTGGCAACCTGCTTCACTTCAGCTTCCCCAAGGAGCTTTCCCACGGCCCTGTGGTCCGACCCTTCACCCTCGGGTAAGCAGATTATTATTAATATCACAGTTTTTGGTCCAGTGGTTTCCAAAAGCACTGTCCATAAACTTCTCTAGAGACAGGAGTACTGTTATAGTGAGAAATATAGTGATTCAATTAAATCAGTGTTAAACAGATGACACAAAATTCAGAAGAAAAATTAGTTTTGTATTGTTTTTCCATTTGACAACTAAGTTGACTGAGTTTGCACAATTCCTCAAAGGTAGCCTACCTACACAATTTATATTTTTTAGTTACAATGAAAAGTTATTTGTTAAAAACGTAAAGCTCTATATTCTTATAGTAATCATTGCTATAGAGTGTTTGTTCAGGAACAGAGGTCTCTCCAGGTCTTTAGTAAAGAAGAAATACATTTTCAGGTGGGGACACCAATTTCATCCAATCAGGAGTGAGAACTTTCAATGTTATAATGTTACAGTTCCAATTGTATCTGCTTTTTTTATTTTATTTTTTATACCACTTCAATTTCACTTTTATCTAGTATCCTGTATGAGTTCTCTCCTGATTGAATTTGTATCCTGATTCCTGACTTAAAAATGTATTTTATGTTTATAAGAGCTGTAGAGACGGGGAGACCCCTGTTACTGAACAAACACGCTATAGTCTATATAGCAATGATTGCCAAGGCATACAGAGCTATTTAACACACACACACACACACACACACACACACACACACACACACACACACACACACACACACACACACACACACACACACACCTTTTTTTAAATGATCACTTACACCATCTTCAACTTGGTGTTTCAGCTCCTACGAGGAATATGACCTGAATGCAAGCCCAGCTATGCTCTTTCCTTCAGCCTTAGTCCTCAATGGAAGAAGTGCTTTCTCAATGGATAGTTACAAGTTCAACAGGTATAATTTATTACACAAACCGGACAAAATCAAATCATGACTTTGAGCCCCTCAGTTCTCGCTCATTATGTGCGTTTCTTCCGCTGGCCTTCTGTTCTGCAGGCCCAAGGTGAATTATCGAGCCTGCAGCCTATTCACTCTGGGAGACAATCATAAAAGTATGTTTTTCATTTTGTTTTGATTCTGAACCAACTGTTCTCAAGGCTTTAAACGTAATGAAGATAGCTGATCTACAAGCTCACAACTGAGCTTGTAGATCAGCTAACTGTTCTCGTAAGGCTTTAAAAATAATGAAAATGGCTGATCTACAAGCTCACAACTGAGCTTGTAGATCAGATATTTTCACCATTTAATTATTATTATTTGTTTTACTTGGTTTATTTTGGCTATGTCATTATAGGTGAAAGTTTCACCTATAATGACATGGCCAAAATAGGGACACCAGGTTGAAAGTGGATAAGTACATGTTCTCCCATCCTCAGGTATTTGTTGTGGTACAAAGATCATCCAACCTTCAACCTGTACAGGTGTTTACAGCAATGATATATAGTTGCAAACTTCTGTTTTATGTATGCTGTTCTGCCTTCAAACAAACCCTTTGAGTCCTGTGCTGAATTATTGTCAGTTAAATGCCTTGATGCCTTCTGTGGTCAGTAACAACATGGGAAGAGGTCTTTAGCTGACTTTATACTCCATCACATGAGGGTGTAGCTTGCTGAAAAACGTATTCTTTATGGGACAACTTAAGGGAGTATTCAGAGTTGTCAAGCAGAGTCAGGACATCTCCTGACAACCTATCATGATGTGTGTCTTATCTTATCTTGTTGCTCCATCTTTGAACTCACTCTGGCCCATGTACGTGTTTCCTAGCCCAGCTGAAACCTACTGCGTGCAGTGTTATTCTTAATGAAATGTGTGACAGACCTGTCAAACAGTAGCCTATTTGAAAATAGTATTGGTTTTATGCACATGCATATCAAATGGGTTGTGGCTACGCATTGTATAGCATCAATGTGTTGCCATCCAGTGACAAATCCCTCTCAACTTTAGTTTAAGCCTGTTCAAACAAACACTAAAACATCTGCAGATGTTATTTGATCATTGTTGGATGTATGATGCTGCATATCTGTTGTCATACATGTCTAACGCAGCGGTGTGTGCTTAATGCTGAGATTTACTGTGAGTATTACTGTTTTATTTAATGTACTGAATATGACCTCATCTCTTTCCATACCACATTTCAGGCCGGTCTTATCCTGATGCTATGGCTGGAGCCTCTCATTCGTTTATCCAGAGGATATCTGAGCTCTCATCCCTGGAAGGAGAGACAGTCAGGCAAGAGAAGCTCAAGAAGATGAGAAAAACTAGAAAACCCGATTCCTGACAACAACAGATTTGTGAGTCACACAAGTCAAGAACCACAACTGCACATACAGTGCCAAAGCCATTTGAACAAAACACAACATTTGTGGCACCATGTTCGTTTCAGTGGCTCGTTCTAACAGCTTGCATTTCCTCTGTGACATTAGTTTATTGTTCAGCATGGCTTGTCTTCACAATTTGGGATTCCTGACTTGTGCTCATTGAATACAATTACAATACAATACAGGTGCTCTTGAAAATGCCTCTAATGCACAAAGTAATATCAGCTTGTTGGAACAAAACTGTCTTTCGTGACAAATGGTGGTCTCTCTTACAAGAATAATGGATGCCATTAATGAAAACTTTAATTAAATTCAACGTTACTGTATATACTTAAGCTTACAGCATTGGCAGTATTTTCTTTGTAGAATACTTTTTGTACTTTTCTAACGGTTTGTACAATAATTAAATAATATTAATATTATAAATAATAATATTAATTAATATCCCCATACTGTAGATGATCTTTTGTTAGCTGAGTAAAGCACAATGATGGTGTTAGACATGTATTACAGTTTTAACTATTTAGCAAGTCTTTCTGAAATGAAATAAATATATATTTTTGTTAAACCTTTGTACTTTTATTTTATTTCCCAAAAATAATGTGTGTTCTGTAAGCAATTTGGTTTAACCATAGAGATACAATATGTAGCATTCTATTATATAGTAGTATATGGGCATTCACAGACTGACAATGGGACATACATTTCAAGAAGCACAAAAATCATAGCCTGTTTGAATGATTCCATTGATGCTCAATCTACATTCCATATCTGAAATAAAGACACAAAACTATGCCCCCACATGTCTCAGAATGTGCCACTTTCCCACATAGTACATTGTTTTGTCACAATATAGAGAAAAGCTGATGTCACTGAAAAGATTTGTTCATTGTATTTGACAATGAGGCCACACATAGACAATTGTATCTTTATCTTTTTGGAGAGCAAATAATTGTCTCTAAAACTGAAGGATGCTGCATCTAGAGCGGCAATATAGTTTTTTTCATTTCATAATATGAAATTGATGCGGTCAAATAACAGTGATTAACCTCCTTATTCATCTTTGTGTCTTTCATAAAGCTACTTGGTAACTTAGGAAGGTTCTATTCCTCATGGAATGCTGTATATTTAAGGCACTACACAGTAAGCAACTCTATCAAAGTGTCTGTAATTGCGTATACATGCAGAGTCCTATTTAGTTTATGATATATATTAACATGTGCTTCATGTCGGCGTACAAAGATATCAAAGGGACTTCAAGAGAGCAAACTCTCTGTCATGTGAGAGCTAGTATCTTTGGAGAGGATAATTGGCACATGAACTCAGATGCCACAGCTACAGTGGAGCCACAGACATAGCCTGGGGCTGCAGTGGCTGAGGAATTACAGATGACTAACTGGCGTGGCTGGCAACCCTAGGAAGGTGAAGGTGAAGTAGGCAATAAGATATATTTACTTGCTGAAATGATCTGGAGGGGCTCATTTACTTATGCCACACAGAGGATTCAAAATGGAGGTGTTTATTTGAAAAACAAAATTGTAGATTCATATAAAACCTAAATTAAACTAATTAGGAATTCTCTTTTTTGTTCAAATTTCAGGGTGATGCAATTTCTCTCTCTCACACACACACACACACACACACACACACACACACACACACACACACACACACACACACACACACACACACACACACACACACACACACACACACACACACGCACATGGGCGTGCGCACACACGCTCCAGTGGTCTCTCACGTTCATTAACTCCGATAAAACCATGTGGTTGTCAGAATGACCCAGGCATGGAGAGACAGAGTCTTGATGGCCATCTGACTGATGTGAAGGATGACACTGCGCCGCAGGAGGCTGAAGGGTTGGAAAGTGACAGACAAAGACTTGCTATCATCAGAAAGAGTTTGAGCTGAGAGGTCAGGGTTTGTTGGTGTATTTCTACCTAACTGGACAGCATGCATTGGACACTAGACCAGAAAAGAGAGATGTGGTAGTGAGACAGGATGACACCTCCCCCCAAAACAACATAGTGAGACAGATTTGAACCAACAACAATGTGGTGACTAACCATAGCATTAGTGAGAACGCCCCAAAAGGTCAAGGTTTTTTGTTTGTTTTTTGTTTGACCATGATGACTATAATAGTACTTTTAAGACCCCTATAAATATACAGAAGGAAGGACTGTGTGACAGCAGCCAAATACAGATTTCATATTGTCAGAGACTTGGGTTGCGTCCGTAACCACATACTAACGTACTACATAATATACTGTATGCTATTTTCAGCCTACAATTAGTATGTGATTAATGATGCTTCCAAAATCGCATACTAACATACTATTTAGTGTGCCAAATTGATTTTAAGCATGTCCGAAGTTAAACCCTATACTGCTTAGGAGATACTAAATAGTAGGCTAAAAATGGCATACTGTGTACGTTAGTATGTGGTTTCGGACGCAACCTTGGGCTCCATCTGTGTCCCTCCCTTCTACAGTGAGGTGTGCATTTCAGGAACACACAGTGACCTAGAAACAGAGAGCCAATCCCCTTATTCAGGCAAAGTGAAGGGGATGCATTCACACTCAGACAGAGGCCGGGTCTCCCTCTTCTTGCAGGGTTTATCCTTTTCAAGTGTAGTCAAACAAAATGACCTAGAACAAACAGTCAACAATGAGGTCTTTAATAAGAGCGGTGCTGGGGCCTGCCCACAAGTGGTTTATCATTTCAGCCACTGCAGTGTACAGTACTGTAATCAGCACAGTGCAGGACAGACTGTTAGCTAGCTGATTTGTAATTTGGTGACTTACAATAGCATCCACAATGTGAAATATGCATTCTGAATGATCAGCAAAGAACGAGAATTATAATTTATAGTCAGATATACTATACTTTTTGACCAGGACATTTAGATTTTGTGATGTCAAATTATCTATCTTGATTTTCCATGCAAATGAAACATTCAGCATTCGTTCAAACAGCTTTAGTGCAATTCAACAACGTTTATTGATCACTATGTTCTAAAGTGATAGCTTTCTAACTGGGTAAATGCTTTTATTATAATCAATTTGCAAAACCTTTTCCTCAGCCTCTGCATTGTCATAGGATTGTATGTCAGAAGCAACAATGCTGAGCAGAGAGCAGGTTCCCAGCCTGACCACAGTCAGTGAAGAAAAGCCAGGCTGTGTTACTGTTTCACCTGATTTGATGTCGCGCCAACTGACTTTATCAGCAGGGATCAGAGAATGTAGCCTGTCTGCCAAATCATAACTTTGCCAGCACCCAAACCAAAAGGCTGATTACAATCCCGACCCCTTCCGTAGAAGCTCAGCCGGGTGTTTTTTGGGGATCAAATGGTTTTGCTGCCTTGGTGCCTCTGGAGGACTCGTATGGTATATATACATACATACATACATACATACATACATACATACATATACATATATATATATATATATACACACACACACACACACACACACACACACACACACACACACACACACACACACACACACACACACACACACACACACACATATATATATATATATATATATATATATATATATATATATATATATATATATATATATATATATATATATATATATATATATATATATATATGTATATATATATATACACATGTCATTATATACACATGTCATTACAGTCATTACATGACTGTAATGACTGTAATGACTGTATATATATACTGTAATGACCTTATTTTTGGCATCACAGATACAGAAGATAATAGTATTCATGAGTTACTAAGGGTCTTAGGCTATAGGTTGGGAAAAGCCATGTAAACACTTAAAAGTTCAATACGAAACTCATAATTCAACGTTGCACAAAAAAAAGGGGGAAACAGCGCCCCCTGCAACGTCGTATGGACGTCCAAAGCGGACGTCCATACGACGTCTGAGTCAGGACCTCAGTCAGTAAGTAGCTTGACTGAGTGAGGTCCGACTCGGACGTCGTATGGACGTCCATACGACGTCGCAGGGGGCGCTGTTTCCGTAACGTTGTATGGACGTCATATGGTTGTGCGCACAGTGGGGGTAGTGCGTTGCAAAATGTATAAAGAAATAGTTGAATGTATTCCTTCACTTCAATAAATCAAGTATGATTGTTATTAACTAACTACCATAAAGCAGTGGTTCTCAAACTTTTTCATGTCAAGGACCCCCTAATTTACACTTATTACCCCGCGGACCCCCATTTGAAAAGATAAGCCAGGGACCCCAATAAGAGAAGGTTTTTACGGCTCTCTAGCAGTGATTCTCAACCATTTTAATTTCAAGGACCCCCAGTTTGGCATGCATTAGGCTACGGACCCCCATTTAATGGCATTTATACCTCTGGGACCCCAATTCACATTGTAAAACCAATGTTAATTTAACTCTGAGAGTGTACAAATGGAACCAAATGGTTCCCTAACGGGTCCATTTGGTTCCATTTGTACACTCTCAGAGTTACAGACCCATAAGGGTCCATTTGGTTCCTGTCCATCATCTAGCTGGGGACCCCCTGGAACCCCCTCAAGTACCCCTGGGGGTCCCCGGACCCCACTTTGAGAACCAATGATTTAATACAAGTAAAAGCAGTTTATGAATAAGTGGAGTAGCTACAATAAACAAAGATAATATTAGCATCTTTTAAACTAGAGGTTCCCAAACCTTTTAGCTCGGGACCCAAAACATACATTTGATGTCTCCCCGGGACCCAAAGTAGTGAAAGTAGCAGATCTACAAGCTCACAATGCGTCACATCGTAAGATTGTAGATCTGCTATTTTCACTACCGGGTGGTAAACGGAATGCTCGTCCCAAAAACACACTGCCCCATTTTTTTCGCGGTCCGAGGCCGCCGGTTTAGACTCGGGGCAGGGTGTTTTAGGACGACGCCTAGCGATTCAGGGGTGAAGCCAGGCTAACGCACCGGAACCCACTCAAACAACTGCACATTCAGCAAAAAAAGGAAAAAAAACAAGACTCTCCCCACCAAAATCGGCAAGACACACCATCTCACCCCAACACCCCAACACCCCAACCTGCTTCCGGTCTCCTAAAAAGGCATCCGCCCACTTCACGCAGAAAGCTACGCGAGACTATGCACATATGGGAACTAAACGTGAGATGGTGGATCTCACGTTTCCACGTGATCCAGGGAGAAAGCGTGGCAAACTATTGCCGACAAATTAAATGCACAAGTCGTCCAAAAATATATACAATTTATATGCAAGTTCATAAATATATAATTCAGTTAGGCTTAAACATGAGGAATGTATAGTGAATATTGGAATTATCGCCTACTTATCTACAATGCGATAGCCTATTATATGTGTCAGGAATGTGTCAAAAACAAAAAAATCTCCACGAATTTAAGGCTTCATGGAGTGTGTAATTGATAGAAAATAAGTCTTTTTTGGGTGAACTATTCTTTTAAGTGTCTTGTTCAGGGACACTTTGACACATTGCTGAGGCCTGGGATTGAAACTGAGATTTATGGCTTGACAGGCAGGCTCTCTAACCATTCAGCTATGACCACATCATCAGCAGTGATTCTAAGGCAGTTGTACTCTGTAACAGTAAAGGGGTTTCAGGGGAAACCAGCAAAATGAGGAATAATATAATAAAAGACTGTCTTGCTAATAAAGCGTCATGTCTCTAATTTTCTACAATGTATTTGATATTACCTTTTTATTATTTAATAAATTATGCGTTTCATCCTCTATATATTGTCCAGCAACCTTTATGATAAAGGCGAAAAAAGATAGTAGACCCGTAGGGGCCAGATTGCTCAGATGCCAAGGATCCTATGCTGGGATTCCATCCCATGACCTTGTGGTCTGAAGTCATGAGCTCTTCCAACAGAGCTAACCAAGCACACTGACCTTTGTACATTGACATTACATGAACGTGATGGGTCATTCCACCAAATGAATTAAAGTCATTTGGCTCATGCACTTTACAAGTGGGCTTATTGTCAGCAACAGCCAAGAACACAGGAGTCTATCCCTATTACAGCACTTGACCCCAGGGAGACAGACACATGCTGATTTGCCATTTCCAGGATTTGATTTCCAGGATTTGAGTCTTGAGTCCCAAGACTCAAGACCCAAAAGAGTCTTGAGTCGAACGTGTTAGATCCACGGAGACATCAAATTTCTCTTTTGGGCCTTGAGTCTTGGGACTCAAGGCCCAAAAGAGAAATTTGATGTCTCTGTGGATCTAACACGTTCGACTCTGATCCGGGGAGACATCAAATTTCTCTTTTGGGTCTTGAGTCGAACGAATTACTCCCGCGGAGACATCAAATTTCTCTTTTGGGCCTTGAGTCTTGGGACTTGGGACTTGTTTAGTAGGAACAAGTCAATAGGCTACAGCTGTAGAAATATTGTGTTTGGTTATTACAAAATATACACCCTATGTATCTCTCAAGCACACTGCACACATATAGGCTGTAGGCTAATAGCAAACACAAATAGGTCTAAATGAATGAAATAATTGACGACTTGAAATAATGTTCCTACATTTCAAGGTTTCAAGCCAGGATGACGTGCATTCAATAATGACATCAAAGTGCTTGAGTGAGCATTACTTTCTGTGGGACATCATTTACAGTGCAATGTACACAATGAAAACCCTATCTAATTCAAGGTATTTTATAAATCGCCATCATTTTGGTCTGCTGCCATGGATAGGAGGTTATTATTCCATCAAGAAATACAAATATATAATAAACAAAGCATGCACACCCAGATCCAAGTGATCAAATGCACAGCAACATCCTATGCTTGAACCACAATGAAATTAAAAAATGCAGTTAGCAGCTTTGTCTCTGTCTATATCAGTCCAAAGCCCATTACAGTGTCAATACAATTTTGGCCTCCACACTTTGTTATTTTTTAGGATTTAACATCGTTTCGGTACTGACACAATGGTGTCACTACCAAAACGAAAAAAAAATTACTAAGTCCAAAGCTCGATGAATGTTAGGGACCAAAAAAAAAGTCACTACAAAGTACTACCAATCAACTTTAAATTGCCTGAAACGTACTCCTAACAGGTTTTTGGGGGAACAATTTTGGCCTCCACACTTAGTGATTTTTTCGGATTTAACTTCGTTTCGGTAGTGACACAATGGTGTCACTACCGAAACGAAAAAAAAATGACTAAGTCCAAAGCTCGATGAATGTTAGGGACCAAAACAAAAGTCACTACAAAGTACTACCAATCAACTTTAAATTGCCTGAAACGTACTCCTAACCGTTTTTTGGGGGAACAATTTTGGCCTCCACACTTTGTGATTTTTTCGGATTTAACATCGTTTCGGTAGTGACACAATGGTGTCACTACCGAAACGAAAAAAAAATTACTAAGTCCAGAGCTCGATGAATGTTAGGGACCAAAAAAAAAGTCACTACAAAGTACTACCAATCAACTTTTAATTGCCTGAAACGTACTCCTAACAGGTTTTTGGGGGAACAATTTTGGCCTCCACACTTACTGATTTTTTCGGATTTAACTTCGTTTCGGTAGTGACACGAAAAAAAAAATTACTAAGTCCAAAGCTCGATGAATGTTAGGGACCAAAACAAAAGTCACTACAAAGTACTACCAATCAACTTTAAATTGCCTGAAACGTCCTCCTAACAGGTTTTTGGGGGAACAATTTTGGCCTCCACACTTAGTGATTTTTTCGGATTTAACTTTGTTTCGGTAGTGACACAATGGTGTCACTACCGAAACAAAAAAAAAAAAAATTACCAAGTCCAGAGCTCGATGAATGTTAGGGACCAAAAAAAAAGTCACTACAAAGTACTACCAATCAACTTTAAATTGCCTGAAACGTACTCCTAACAGGTTTTTGGGGGAACAATTTTGGCCTCCATACTTACTGATTTTTTCGGATTTAACTTCGTTTCGGTAGTGACACAATGGTGTCACTACCGAAACGAAAAAAAAATTACTAAGTCCAGAGCTCGATGAATGTTAGGGACCAAAAGAAAAGTCACTACAAAGTACTACCAATCAACTTTAAATTGCCTGAAACGTCCTCCTAACAGGTTTTGGGGGGAACAATTTTGGCTTCCAAACTTAGTGATTTTTTCGGATTTAACTTCGTTTCGGTAGTGACACAATGGTGTCACTACCGAAACGAAAAAAAAAATGACTAAGTCCAAAGCTCGATGAATGTTAGGGACCAAAACAAAAGTCACTACAAAGTACTACCAATCAACTTTAAATTGCCTGAAACGTACTCCTAACCGTTTTTTGGGGAAACAATTTTGGCCTCCACACTTTGTGATTTTTTTCGGATTTAACTTCGTTTCGGTAGTGACACAATGGTGTCACTACCGAAACGAAAAAAAAAATTATTAAGTCCAGAGCTCGATGAATGTTAGGGACCAAAAAAAAAGTCACTACAAAGTACTACCAATCAACTTTTAATTGGCTGAAACGTACTCCTAACAGGTTTTTGGGGGAACAATTTTGGCCTCCACACTTCGTGATTTTTTCGGATTTAACTTCGTTTCGGTAGTGACACAATGGTGTCACTACCGAAACGAAAAAAAAAATACTAAGTCCAGAGCTCGATGAATGTTAGGGACCAAAAAAAAAGTCACTACAAAGTACTACCAATCAACTTTAAATTGCCTGAAACGTCCTCCTAACAGGTTTTTGGGGGAACAATTTTGGCCTCCACACTTAGTGATTTTTTCGGATTTAACTTCGTTTCGGTAGTGAGTCTAGTGACACCATTGTGTCACTACCGAAACAAAAACAAATTGCTAAGTCCAGAGCTCGATGAATGTTAGGGACCAAAAAAAATGTCACTACCAATCAACTTTAAATTGCTTGAAACGTACTCCTAACAGGTTTTTGGGGGAACATTTTTTTTTCCGTTTCGGTAGTGACACCATTGTGTCACTACCGAAACGAAAAAAAAATTGCTAAGTCCAGAGCTCGATGAATGTTAGGGACCAAAAAAAAAGTCACTACCAATCAACTTTAAATTGCTTGAAACGTACTCCTAACAGGTTTTTGGGGGAACAATTTTTTTTTCGTTTCGGTAGTGACACCATTGTATCACTACCGAAACGGAAAAAAAATTACTAAGTCCAGAGCTCGATGAATGTTAGGGACCAAAAAAAAAGTCACTACCAATCAACTTTAAATTGCTTGAAACGTACTCCTAACAGGTTTTTGGGGGAACATTTTTTTTTTCGTTTCGGTAGTGACACCATTGTGTCACTACCGAAACGGGAAAAAAATTACTAAGTCCAGAGCTCGATGAATGTTAGGGACCAAAAAAAAAGTCACTACCAATCAACTTCAAATTGCCTGAAACGTACTCCTAACAGGTTTTTGGGGGAACAATTTTTCTTTCGTTTCGGTAGTGACACCTTTGTGTCACTACCATTTGTCAACATTGTGTACTCCTACCGAAACGGAAAAAAAATTACTAAGTCCAGAGCTCGATGAATGTTAGGGACCAAAAAAAAAGTTCACCAATCAACTTCAAATTGCCTGAAACGTACTCCTAACAGGTTTTTGGGGGAACAATTTTTTTTCCGTTTCGGTAGTGACACCATTGTGTCACTACCGAAACGGAAAAGAAATTACTAAGTCCAGAGCTCGATGAATGTTAGGGACCAAAAAAAAAGTCACTACCAATCAACTTTAAATTGCTTGAAACGTACTCCTAACAGGTTTTTGGGGGAACAATTTTTTTTTCGTTTCGGTATGTGACACCATTGTATCACTACCGAAACGGAAAAAAAATCACTAAGTCCAGAGCTCGATAAATGTTAGGGACCAAAAAAAAAAGTCACTACCAATCAACTTTAAATTGCCTGAAACGTACTCCTAACAGGTTTTTGGGGGAACATTTTTTTTTCCGTTTCGGTAGTGACACCATTGTGTCACTACCGAAACGGAAAAGAAATTACTAAGTCCAGAGCTCGATGAATGTTAGGGACCAAAAAAAAAGTCACTACCAATCAACTTTAAATTGCCTGAAACGTACTCCTAACAGGTTTTTGGGGGAACAATTTTTTTTCCGTTTCGGTAGTGACACCATTGTCACTACCGAAACGGAAAAAAAATTACTAAGTCCAGAGCTCGATGAATGTTAGGGACCAAAAAGAAAAGTCACTACCAATCAACTTTAAATTGATTGAAACGTACTCCTAACAGGTTTTTGGGGGAACATTTTTTTTTCGTTTCGGTAGTGACACCATTGTGTCACTACCGAAACGGAAAAAAAATTACTAAGTCCAGAGCTCGATGAATGTTAGGGACCAAAAAAAAAGTCACTACCAATCAACTTTAAATTGCCTGAAACGTACTCCTAACAGGTTTTTGGGGGAACATTTTTTTTTTCGTTTCGGTAGTGACACCATTGTGTCACTACCGAAACGGAAAAAAAATTACTAAGTCCAGAGCTCGATGAATGTTAGGGACCAAAAAAAAAGTCACTACCAATCAACTTTAAATTGCCTGAAACGTACTCCTAACAGGTTTTTGGGGGAAACATTTTTTTTTCGTTTCGGTAGTGACACCATTGTGTCACTACCGAAACGGAAAAAAAATTACTAAGTCCAGAGCTCGATAAATGTTAGGGACCAAAAAAAAAAGTCACTACTAATCAACTTTAAATTGCCTGAAACGTACTCCTAACAGGTTTTTGGGGGAACATTTTTTTTTCGTTTCGGTAGTGACACCATTGTGTCACTACCGAAACGGGAAAAAAATTACTAAGTCCAGAGCTCGATGAATGTTAGGGACCAAAAAAAAAGTCACTACCAATCAACTTTAAATTTTCTGAAACGTACTCCTAACAGGTTTTTGGGGGAACAATTTTTCTTTCGTTTCGGTAGTGACACCATTGTGTCACTACCGAAACGGAAAAAAAATTACTAAGTCCAGAGCTCGATGAATGTTAGGGACCAAAAAAAAAAGTCACTACCAATCAACTTTAAATTGCTTGAAACGTACTCCTAACAGGTTTTTGGGGGAACAATTTTTTTTCCGTTTCGGTAGTGACACCATTGTGTCACTACCGAAACAGAAAAAAAATTACTAAGTCCAGAGCTCGATGAATGTTAGGGACCAAAAAAAGTCACTACCAATCAACTTTAAATTGCCTGAAACGTACTCCTAACAGGTTTTTGGGGGAAACATTTTTTTTTCGTTTCGGTAGTGACACCATTGTGACACCATTGTGTCACTACCGAAACGGAAAAAAAATTACTAAGTCCAGAGCTCGATGAATGTTAGGGACCAAAAAAAAAGTCACTACCAATCAACTTTAAATTGCTTGAAACGTACTCCTAACAGGTTTTTGGGGGAACAATTTTTTTTTCGTTTCGGTAGTGACACCATTGTGTCACTACCGAAACGGAAAAAAAATTACTAAGTCCAGAGCTCGATAAATGTTAGGGACCAAAAAAAAAAGTCACTACTAATCAACTTTAAATTGCCTGAAACGTACTCCTAACAGGTTTTTGGGGGAACATTTTTTTTTCGTTTCGGTAGTGACACCATTGTGTCACTACCGAAACGGGAAAAAAATTACTAAGTCCAGAGCTCGATGAATGTTAGGGACCAAAAAAAAAGTCACTACCAATCAACTTTAAATTTTCTGAAACGTACTCCTAACAGGTTTTTGGGGGAACAATTTTTCTTTCGTTTCGGTAGTGACACCATTGTGTCACTACCGAAACGGAAAAAAAATTACTAAGTCCAGAGCTCGATGAATGTTAGGGACCAAAAAAAAAGTCACTACCAATCAACTTTAAATTGCTTGAAACGTACTCCTAACAGGTTTTTGGGGGAACAATTTTTTTTCCGTTTCGGTAGTGACACCATTGTGTCACTACCGAAACAGAAAAAAAATTACTAAGTCCAGAGCTCGATGAATGTTAGGGACCAAAAAAAGTCACTACCAATCAACTTTAAATTGCCTGAAACGTACTCCTAACAGGTTTTTGGGGGAAACATTTTTTTTTCGTTTCGGTAGTGACACCATTGTGACACCATTGTGTCACTACCGAAACGGAAAAAAAATGACTAAGTCCAGAGCTCGATGAATGTTAGGGACCAAAAAAAAAGTCACTACCAATCAACTTTAAATTGCTTGAAACGTACTCCTAACAGGTTTTTGGGGGAACAATTTTTTTTTCGTTTCGGTAGTGACACCATTGTGTCACTACCGAAACGGAAAAAAAATTACTAAGTCCAGAGCTCGATAAATGTTAGGGACCAAAAAAAAAAAGTCACTACTAATCAACTTTAAATTGCCTGAAACGTACTCCTAACAGGTTTTTGGGGGAACATTTTTTTTTCGTTTCGGTAGTGACACCATTGTGTCACTACCGAAACGGGAAAAAAATTACTAAGTCCAGAGCTCGATGAATGTTAGGGACCAAAAAAAAAGTCACTACCAATCAACTTTAAATTTTCTGAAACGTACTCCTAACAGGTTTTTGGGGGAACAATTTTTCTTTCGTTTCGGTAGTGACACCATTGTGTCACTACCGAAACGGAAAAAAAATTACGAAGTCCAGAGCTCGATGAATGTTAGGGACCAAAAAAAAAGTCACTACCAATCAACTTTAAATTGCTTGAAACGTACTCCTAACAGGTTTTTGGGGGAACAATTTTTTTTTCGTTTCGGTAGTGACACCATTGTGTCACTACCGAAACGGAAAAAAAATTACTAAGTCCAGAGCTCGATGAATGTTAGGGACCAAAAAAAAAGTCACTACCAATCAACTTTAAATTGCCTGAAACGTACTCCTAACAGGTTTTTGGGGGAACATTTTTTTTTCTTTTCGGTAGTGACACCATTGTGTCACTACCGAAACGGAAAAAAAATTGGTAGCACTTTACAATAATGACCTGTTATAAAGCATTTATAAACGTTTATAAGTAGTTTGTAAACTATTAACAAATCATTAACAACCTGTTTGTTGACATTCGTAAATGATTACTAAAACCTTTATAACTACAGTTACAAATCATTTGTAAAGTATTAGTAAGTAGTTAACTATTCATGAATAAGCCATTTATATACATCTGTAAAAGATTATTAAATAATTTGTAACGACCCATTCTAAAGCATTTATAAACGTTTATAAGCCGTTTTTAGACTATTAACAAATCATTAACAACCTGTTTATTGACATTCGTAAATGATTACTAAAACCTTTATAAATACGGTTACAAATCATCTATAAAGGTATTAGTAACTATTCATGAATAAGCCATGTATAATACATCTGTAAATGATTATTAAATCATTTGTAACTGATGTTACATAATATATACAAGCTATTGGTAGCTTGTTCATGTTTAACATATGCTTTGTTAAACATTCCTAAAGTATCTATAAATCCTTAGTACATGTTATTATGTGCCCTATAGTAAAGTGAAGACAGTTCATCATTTACAACTGTCTGTTAATGTGTTTGTTCATGTTTAACATGCTTTGTAAAACATTCCTAAAATATCTATGAATCCTTTGTACATGTTATTATGTGCCCTACAGTAAAGTGAAGACAGTTCATCATTTATGACTGTCTGTTAATGTGGACTTTCTCCTTACCTGTTGCAAACTACCTGGCTTTCATGAATGCAGACACCAAACAATTACTAGAATTATCATTCATGTTAAGCAAATGATGCGTAAGACATTCGTAAAGAGTATGTAAACCATTTGTGGTGTTAGGGACCAAAAAAGTCACTACAAAGTACTACCAATCAACTCTAAATTGCCTGAAACGTACTCCTAACAGGTTTTTGGGGGGACGATTTTGGCCTCCACACTTAGTGATTATTTCGGATTTAACTTTCGTTTCGGTGGTGACCAACTTTCGTTTCGGTAGTTTGATTACAAAATGTAAGTTGTGTACAAAATAATCTGACTATACTAAGTTGTTATTTGTTTGTTTAAGTCAGGCTATACTCTACTCAGAGTCATAAGTTTACAAAATGTACTAAAGTACAGTGAACGTCTGTGCGGTTTGTCTTCATCACTGAAAATAACGTACATGTAAACTGATGTCATGTGCAGTTGGGGTGAAGAAACACAACCATTTCACTCCTAATAATACCTATTTGATTTGACATCCTGACTTGCTGCTGTAGCTGAGGCTTGAACCTGTTACCTGCGGCTCACTAGTCAGTGACTCTATCCATTCACCTACAGCTGTTTCCTTGGAATCTGTGGTTCTGAAACTTTTTGTTGTCAACCCCCCAAATTGACATGTATTTGGGCAGTGGACCCCAATGTGAAAAGATGTAGTGTCAGGGCCCCCCATGAAAAAGATTTATATTTATGCTGTAACACATTTTTTTTTTAAAGTTATTTGTCTTGTTTGTTGTTCAAGTCAAAGCACCAGGAAGGCTGTACTTGTCAGCCGTCTGTTAGCTCAATGGGTTGAGACGCAGTATTCATGATCCAGAGGCCATGAGTTCAAATCCCATCGATGTCTTTCCTATGATTCTTTCCTTTGCAGACTGGCTTCCAGAAGATCAACTGAAAACTACCAGGAAGGCTATATTTGTCATCCACCTGTTAGCTCAATGGGTTGAGACGCAGTATACATGATCCAGAGGCCATGAGTTCAAATCCCATTGATGTCTTTCCTATGATTCTTTCCTTTGCAGACTGGCTTCCAGAAGATCAACTGAAAACTACCAGGAAGGCTGTACTTGTTAGCTCAATGGGTTGAGACGCAGTATTCATGATCCAGAGGCCATGAGTTCAAATCCCATTGATGTCTTTCCTATGATTCTTTCCTTTGCAGACTGGCTTCCAGAAGATCAACTGAAAACTACCAGGAAGGCTGTACTTGTCAGCCATCTGTTAGCTCAATGGGTTGAGACGCAGTATTCATGATCCAGAGGCCATGAGTTCAAATCCCATTGATGTCTTTCCTATGATTCTTTCCTTTGCAGACTGGCTTCCAGAAGATCAACTGAAAACTACCAGGAAGGCTGTACTTGTCAGCCATCTGTTAACTCAATGGGTTGAGACGCAGTATACATGATCCAGAGGCCTTGAGTTCAAATCCCACTGGTGTCTTTACTGTGATGCTTCCCTTTGCAGAATAACTTCTAGAAAAACAAGTTAAAACCACCAGAAAACCTGTAACTCTCAGCCAACAGCATAGCTCAACTGGTAGAGCGTCTGTCCAATGACTTGACTTGACTTGAGTGGGTTCGATTCCCACTCGAGTCAAGTGTCTCCGCTAACTTGGGGCAACGGATAAATTGACTGATATCCTTAGTGATGCTTCCCTTTGCAGACTAACTTCTAGAAAAACAAGTTAAAACCACCAGGAAACCTGTAACTCTCAGCCAACAGCATAGCTCAACTGGTAGAGCGTCTCTCCAATGACTTGACTTGACTTGAGTGGGTTCGATTCCCACTCGAGTCAAGTGTCCCCGGTAACTTGGGGCAACGGATAAATTGACTGATATCCTTAGTGATGCTTCCCTTTGCAGACTAACTTCTAGAAAAACAAGTTAAAACCACCAGGAAACCTGTAACTCTCAGCCAACAGCATAGCTCGACTGGTAGAGCGTCTGTCCAATAACATGACTTGACTTGACTTGAGTGGGTTCGATTCCCACTTGAGTCAAGTGTCCCCGGTATGTTGGGGCAACGGATAAATTGACTGATATCCTTAGTGATGCTTCCCTTTGCAGACTAACTTCTAGAAAACAAGTTAAAACCACCAGGAAACCTGTAACTCTCAGCCAACAGCATAGCTCGACTGGTAGAGCGTCTGTCCAATAACATGACTTGACTTGACTTGAGTGGGTTCGATTCCCACTCGAGTCAAGTGTCTCCGGTAACTTGGGGCAACGGATAAATTGACTGATATCCTTAGTGATGCTTCCCTTTGCAGACTAACTTCTAGAAAAACAAGTTAAAACCACCAGGAAACCTGTAACTCTCAGCCAACAGCATAGCTCAACTGGTAGAGCGTCTCTCCAATGACTTGACTTGACTTGAGTGGGTTCGATTCCCACTCGAGTCAAGTGTCCCCGGTAACTTGGGGCAACGGATAAATTGACTGATATCCTTAGTGATGCTTCCCTTTGCAGACTAACTTCTAGAAAAACAAGTTAAAACCACCAGGAAACCTGTAACTCTCAGCCTACAGCATAGCTCAACTGGTAGAGCGTCTGTCCAATAACATGACTTGACTTGACTTGAGTGGGTTCGATTCCCACTTGAGTCAAGTGTCCCCGGTATGTTGGGGCAACGGATAAATTGACTGATATCCTTAGTGATGCTTCCCTTTGCAGACTAACTTCTAGAAAACAAGTTAAAACCACCAGGAAACCTGTAACTCTCAGCCAACAGCATAGCTCGACTGGTAGAGCGTCTGTCCAATGACTTGACTTGACTTGAGTGGGTTCGATTCCCACTCGAGTCAAGTGTCCCAGGTAACTTGGGGCAACGGATCAATTGACTGATATCCGTAGAATAACTTGTAGGAGTGTGCTGGTTCAAATCCAGTCACCACCTTAGTAACTGAAACTACTCCCGCCCCCTATTCCTACTCCTCCCCCTACTCTGGGCCCTTCTGGGACCTACTCCCCGACTATATTCCCTCTTTACTCTACTCACTACTCTACTCCGCCTACTCTACACACCCTCTATCTATCTCATTAACTGAGACCGAATTGGCCAGATTCGGTTTCAGTTACTAAGGTGGTGACTGGATTTGAACCAGGACACTCCTACAAGTTATTCTACGGATATCAGTCAATTTATCCGTTGCCCCAAGTTACCGGGGACACTTGCCTCGAGTGGGAATCGAACCCACTCAAGTCAAGTGAAGTCATGTTATTGGACAGACGCTCTACCAGTTGAGCTAAGCTGTTGGCTGAGAGTTACAGGTTTCCTGGTGGTTTTAACTTGTTTTTCTAGAAGTTATTCTGCAAAGGGAAGCATCACGAAGAATATCAGTCAATTTATCCGTTGCCTCAAGTTACCGGGGACACTTGAATCGAGTGGGAATCGAACCCACTCAAGTCAAGTCAAGTCACGTTATTGGACAGACGCTCTACCAGTTGAGCTAAGCTGTTGGCTGAGAGTTACAGGTTTCCTGGTGGTTTTAACTTGTTTTTCTAGAAGTTAGTCTGCAAAGGAAAGAATCACAGTAAAGACACCAGTGGGATTTGAACTCATGGCCTCTGGATCATGTATACTGCGTCTCAATCCATTGAGCTAACAGATGGCTAACAAGTACAGCCTTCGCGGTAGTTTTCAGTTGATCTTCTGGAAGCCAGTCTGCAAAAGAAAGAATCATAGGAAAGACATCAATGGGATTTGAACTCATGGCCTCTGGATCATGAATACTGCGTCTCAACCCATTGAGCTAACAGATCGCTGACAAGTACAGCCTTCCTGGTAGTTTTCAGTTGATCTTCTGGAAGCCAGTCTGCAAAGGAAAGAATCATAGGAAAGACATCAATGGGATTTGAACTCATGGCCTCTGGATCATGTATACTGCGTCTCAACCCATTGAGCTAACAGTTGGATGACAAATATAGCCTTCCTGGTAGTTTTCAGTTGATCTTCTGGAAGCCAGTCTGCAAAGGAAAGAATCATAGGAAAGACATCGATGGGATTTGAACTCATGGCCTCTGGATCATGAATACTGCGTCTCAACCCATTGAGCTAACAGATGGCTGACAAGTACAGCCTTCCTGGTGCTTTGACTTGAACAACAAACAAGACAAATAACTTTTTAAAAATGTGTTACAGCATAAATATAAATCTTTTTAATGGGGGGCCCTGACACTACATCTTTTCACATTGGGGTCCACTGCCCAAATACATGTCAATTTGGGGGGTTGACAACAAAACATTTCAGAACCACAGATTCCAAGGAAACAGCTGTAGGTGAATGGATAGAGTCACTGACTAGTGAGCCGCAGGTAACAGGTTCAAGCCTCAGCTACAGCAGCAAGTCAGGATGTCAAATCAAATAGGTATTATTAGGAGTGAAATGGTTGTGTTTCTTCACCCCAACTGCACATGACATCAGTTTAAATGTACGTTATTTTCAGTGATGAAGACAAACCGCACAGACGTTCACTGTACTTTAGTACATTTTGTAAACTTATGACTCTGAGTAGAGTATAGCCTGACTTAAACAAACAACAACTTAGTATAGTCAGATTCTTTTTTACACAGAAGTACACTCAGTAACAAAAATATATACTAAGAGCAACACTATACACAATAAACCTCTCGGGATCCCAGATCCAGAGAGGAGTCACAGGGCTGTGCTGGGTCTGAACACCATGACTTCTGTTTTGCTTTCATTAAAATGTAGACGCAGCCAGAAATAAAATAAAATAAATAAAATCAGCAGGAAGTTGACATTTTTATTTAAAAAAAAAAAAGGTACTGGGTTTGGTGATGTTCTATATTGACTGAATCGCTTTGTGTTTGTTTATGTGCTAAAAGCGTTACTTTGAGAGCTGTTTTACCGTACAATGTAGGCATATTTTGAATGATCAATTTCTATTCAATGGCGCAATTATTTTAGATTTCTTGTTCACTTTTGGAGTTACATCATGGCAAGGTAACTAACTATACAACCAAAACCTCTACCAAAGTGGTCTTGTCCTTTAACAACCAAAATCCAAAAGGCTGGAGTGCTTCCAGTGAGCTTCATGGTGAGAGAGAGGATAAGAGTGAAGTCCAGCCACCTATTTTATAGAGGACAATCCAGGTGGGCCAGATCTCCACTGATGACACACTCCG
Source organism: Gymnoscopelus microlampas (assembly GCF_963454915.1). Classification (NCBI taxonomy): domain Eukaryota; kingdom Metazoa; phylum Chordata; class Actinopteri; order Myctophiformes; family Myctophidae; genus Gymnoscopelus; species Gymnoscopelus microlampas. The sequence goes on along the minus strand of NC_139959.1, from coordinate 15,080,187 downwards.
CCCTCCAATCATTCTGAAACACATGACACATGGTTAGTAAACATGACAACCACACCAGTTACCCTGACAACCCCCAGGATTGTCACAAGAATTAAATATAAAAATAGATAGCTGTGCTGTAAACAATTTAGGCTGACCAGAACAAAGTATTATGGCATTGAATAGCTTTCTTTTTTTTAACAACAGGACTGTATGGCATTTTGTTTAAGCAAAAGTATTATATGACTTCATTTTTGATTTCTTACACAGTTGATTTCTTATACCAGGGGTCTTCAACCTTTTCAGGCCAAGGACCCCTTAGCTGAGACAGAGATGAAGCAGGGCCCCCTTCTACATATTGTATAAAATTGTGTTTCAGATTAAACTTTATTGTTTACTTGGTCTGCTCTTTTTTCCCTCTACACCCATCTTTAGCCAAAAATAGCTGATCTACAAGTTCACAATGTGAGTTTGTAGATCTGCTATTTTTGGCTAAAGTTCACCTCAGAAAAGGGATGCTAGGGTTCAAGTGGTTAAGGTAAAAAGTCATATCACACAAAGATTTGGCGGACCCCCTGTAGTAACTCTGAGGACCCCCTAGGGGCCCCGGTCTTATACTATACTATATATACTAACAAGCTAAACTCCTTTATGCATCAACTCCTCCAAGGAACAGGCCATGTGATGCAGTTGGCAGTGCTTCATTGAAGAAAAGGTGACATTAAAAACAAACAATTAGACAAATAATCATACATTGATGATGATAATGAAGTGCACATTAGCATTCACACTGACTTACATTTCAACAGTAAAGTCACATCAGACAATGAGCATGATCTGTCACTTTTACACACAGTAATGAAAGTTATCCTTGCCTGGGCTTACCTCTGTGCTGGAGGCTGACGACAGGGGAACAGGTTCTCCTGAGAGAAATGAGCTGCGATGGAGAGATGAGTGAATGACATGGTCCAAGGAGGAGATTTACTAAAGCAGTTAAACCGTGCAGCTAGCTACAGATAACGACCGCCAACTACAGATAAACACATATTTGAAATGATTATACATTATGAAATTATTATATATTATACATATTTGAAAATAGCTGATCTACAAGCTTGTTGATCAGCTATTTTCAACAAATCAGACCCTTAAACTAAGCTAAACACTCTAAGGAGCATGATAGTGATCCGTGAGTATATTTATGAATCATTACATGGACTGTTGTTAGCTTTAAGCACAAGCTGCAGACAGCCCAGTGCACAATTATACAATGCCATATCGATCTAAAAATGAATCCACTGTATTCACCAACTCACCAGGTTATTTGAGCATAAAATCGTTTGCTTTACCATGTTATAAACTGCCTCATAGAGACAACAAACAGACACAAATAAATGGCTTTGTTTGGTGCTTAAAGGTAGATTGTTCCATATTGAAATCACTTAATAAAAAAAGGAATTTCTAGCCATTTTACTCCACACTACAGGAACTAGCCCTGAAATAATGCTTGCTCTTATATTATAATTATGAGTGTTCTTAACCATATCTATTTAAAAACTCTGGTGGGTAATGTCATACACATAAGTTTCATTTGTTTTACTCTGGTCTCCACTGGCATTTAGCATGTGTTATTCTGAATCTAATGTAAATTTTTAGTTTTTTGTAAATTTTGTAATGCATCTCCCTGTGATCTATACACATGAGGGAATACACTTGAACTTGGAATAAATAGCTTTGGCTTGGTTTATGAAGAAAAGTTCACAATTGAGCCTGGGGACATAAATCAATTTATTTGTCACACTTATTATCACGCTTAAATGATTTCCTCTTGAACTATATTTTTGCGGTATAACATATTTTGTTTTTGCAAGCTCATGACATTCACTCTACACGCTACATTTAAAATAGAAGTATTGTAATTGTGACTCAACTACATTTCTAGAAAGGTACTCTTGGGATCCAAACTTATATTATCAATTACTGTAAGCCTTACTTCAAATAGAGTGAAAATAGCCGATCTACAAGCTCAAAACACATCTCTTCGCATTACGTTGTGAGCTTGTAGATCGGATATTTACATTTTTTTTTGTTACTTTAAAAATGATATAGGCTACCATACAGCATTGCATTGATATAAAAAATAAAATGTAAGCTGTACTGAAAACCTGAGTATATACTTAGTCCACCACTGAGCATGTTCAACTATGCTCTTTGTGTATTCATGCAGGGCATTCAGAGGTTAAATCATTGTCTTATAAGCACAGTTGATCCCAAAGCTATGTCGAAGCTATGGTAACAGGGCTTATTGAGCACACAAATACCTTATTCAGAGGTTTCGTCACCTTCTATCTCTGGAACATCAAGAGTTTTTTTAATATCACCAGTAACGTTTGTGTAACCATCTAGATTCAAACCCAGGCCTCCCAAATGGAAAACGAAATATCTACTGGTCAGCCAACGCAGAATGAGATATATTAGGCTTCTGGTCTTCATTCTGGTACATTCACGCACATTTGACCCTGAAGAAAACATGATTCCGGTCGAGCCCCCAATGTTGACACCTGATTTTTGAACCTCAGTCTGCCACATGGGAAAACAAACATCTACTGCTTACTCAAAGGGGAACTCCCCTTGTGAAGCGATACTATTACACTGTAAAATCATGAGTTAATTTAGCTCTGAGTATAGCCTACAAGGGTCCATTTTGTACTAAATGAACACTCAGGAGTTTACTGTGTGAGGTGGTTCAGGCAGGGCTACGGTGCTACACATGAATGCTACATGTTTTTTTTCTTTTTCGACTGTACCCAAATTCAGAGAAAAACCACAGACATGGCTTGCCTTATAATTATGTCTTATTGCGAGGTATGAGTAGGATTTGTTATCAAGTTTCTACAAACAAACAAGCAAACAAGTCAAAGCATGATGAACATGTTGTAAATTTGTTTTCCATACCAGTGGCCCAACACTTTATGTACCATATAAGTATCACTCAGTAGGCCTGTCACAATTATTACATAATCGCCTAATCGCAATAATTTGAGATAATTGCAATATTTTTTACTAAATCGTCAGAATCATTTCATTTCATCTTAATAAATTAATCTGTTGAAAAATGTTCATACATTTTAATACATTTTCAAATCGCAAATCTACAAGCTCACAACGCAATGCAATAAATATTAAATACATATTTATTACCTATTTTGGCCATGGTACATTGTTTATTTTGATTATTGGTATCTGTCATTGTCAGTCATTTCTTATTTGTCATCTGCCCTGTGTGATCTTTGTTTAAAAAGCCTAAAAGGCAAACGGAAACTAAGTAATTCTTATTTATGTTCCAATGTTTAGGGGCCGCCCTAGTGTAGTGGTTAGAGCGTAGGCCTTTCATGTCGTGGGTTCGAACCCTACTCGGGGTCGACGTCAGCAAGGGCATGCGGTCGCAACAGATCCCGAACGCCAAATCAAATGGGTTAAGATCTGAGCCAAGTCTCCTGCAGGATGTGCGTCTGAAGCCTGTCCTGGACGGGAGGCTCCAGACGTAAAAACAGATGATGATGATGATGTTCCAATGTTTAATGCCAAAACCATAATTAAACTGTTAATCGCAATTATTTGTAATCGTCAACTAAAAGTTAATGACCGTGACAGCCCTATCACTCAGTGGCATTCTTGTTCTGTGCCCTTTGCAGAACGGACACACACACCGTCGGGCAAACAGGTTTGCTATTTCAGAGCGTGATTTATGAAATATGAAGTAACAGATGAGAAATATATATTTTACACCTTGAGGTTTCATTCACCTGCAAGCACACACACACACACACACACACACACACACACACACACACACACACACACACACACACACACACACACACACACACACACACACACACACACACACACACACACACACACACACAATACCGTATGCACCTGCCATTAATTCTGATGTATATAGAAATATGTGCCAAGATGGCTGACCGATGCTGCTGCAGTGTCCAGAGATGAAGTCAAGTAAGGGAAAAAAATAAACCTTCATCGTCATTATCTTGACATTGTGGCAAAGGCAGCCAGTGTGTCGAGCGCAGATGTCAGCCGTGTCTCCTCCCCTCCACATGGCGTGGCGTCCTTGTTGAGGTGAGTCGGACATCATCCATAATAGACTAGACAGTAATGTGTGGTAAATAATGGCACGTCATGATTGGGATGTACGACCGGATGACTCATCCTAATCTATGGCGTTGGAGCTGTCGTGCGCAGAATGGCGTCGTGAAGAACCGCATGATCACTCATGAAGATCACGGTGCAAAATGCATTTATGAGCCAGAGGGTACATCGTCACCGTGCTATTCAGCAGAAACAGAGTTCATCATATGCACCAGATCATTTTCAACTTGAGATTCTGTCTGTATTCTTTGTTAAGTAACTTAGACTGAACTGTTCCTGTACTGTATGTCTTAACTCCGACTTCAGTGTATCCCTTTCCTTGACACTGACACACTATCAGGGACTTTCTTGAAGGCTTCATCTTGTAGTTTGTGCTCTCTATCATTGCACTATATTGCTAATGATGACATCTTAATGTCAGGTTTAACAGGAGTGTACATATGTTCCCTCAGCCCTATATTCCCTCAAAACTAACACTAACGGCCCTCATTGGGCCCTCATTGGAAACAAGTCTGCAAGGACTTTTATGAACGGACCTGTTAGACAAAGTATTTTAAATGTAAATGTGTTGTTTTACATTTTTTGCCTAATAAAATATTCAATCAATCAATCAAATGCCTAACCCTAAACACAGAGAACTTAGGGCTGAGGGAACATAGACATGAGAAAACAGAATGCCCACAACACTCCGTATTAAAAAGAGTCTTAGGGTGCACGCCTGCACGGCCCAAAGGTAGAATGAAAACAAGAAAACAGCCAGCGCTCAATAATGTCCTTTCATTGATTTATGACAACGCTGAAGAACACCGATCAGGTCGAAACGCGTCCGTTGCTTTTCTGGGTGGGAACATAGACATGACTATGGTTTAACAGGTGACACCATTCCATTGATGTCCCTGGTTAATCCCTGGAAAGAGCAAGGGTTTCCAATACTTTCTACATTGTGTATTTCCTACCTAACATGAACCTTGTGTTCCTTTATAGCCATTACACAAACCGAGACAAACATCCGGGCGACAACTCCCTCCCTGAATTCACAGTGACTCAGTCCATTAGCACTGGCTTAATTATATTTATAGGGGATGCACTGTGAGGATAAAAGATAGACATGAGCACATGTACACCTACAGTAGACAGAGAGACAGGTATGGCAACACAGACACAAATAGACGTAGATAAATAAACAGACAAAACACAGACACATGCACACCAAGTGCACGCTCGACACACACACACACACACACACACACACACACACACACACACACACACACACACACACACACACACACACACACACACACACACACACACACACAC